>NC_068451.1:18520567-18638067 GCF_023373465.1 Oncorhynchus keta | reverse complement strand
TCTGGATTTTGATAATTACCGGGTATCAGCTTAATTCTGCTCTGCATGCATTATTTGGTGTTCTACGTTGTACACAGGGGATATTTTTGCAGAATTATGCATGCAGTCTTAATTTGGTGTTTGTCCCATTTTGTGAATTCTTGGTTGATGGGCGGACATAGAATGCCCTTCTTGCCTTGCCTCTCAGATCGTTCACAGCTTTATGGAAGTTACCTGTGGTGCTGATGTTTAGGCCAAGGTATGTATAGTTTTTTTGTGTGCTCTAGGGCAATGGTGTCTAGATGGAATTTGTATTTGTGGTCTTGGCGACTGGACCTTTTTTGGTACACCATTATTCAGGTCTTACTGTGATTTACTGTCAGTTCCCAGGTCTGGCAAAATCTGTGCAGAATATCTAGGTGCTTCTGTAGGCCCTCCTTGGTTGGTGACAGAAGCACCAGATCATCAGCAAACAGTAGACATTTGACTTCAGATTCTAGTAGGGTGAGGTCGGGTGCTGCAGACTTCTAGTACCCGCGCCAATTCGTTGATATATACGTTGAAGAGGGTGGGGCTTAAGCTGCATCCCTGTCTCACCCCACGGCCCTATGGGAAGAATTGTGTGTTTTTTGCTTATTTTAACCGCACACTTGTTGTTTGTGTACATGGATTTTATAATGTTATGTTTTTCCCCCAATACTACTTCCATCAATTTGTATAGCAGACCCTCATGCCAAATTGAGTCGAAGGCTTTTTTTATAAACAAAGCATGAGAAGACTTTGCCTTTGTTTTGGTTTGTTTGTTTGTCAATTCAGGTGTGCAGGGTGAATACGAGGTCTGTCGTACGATGATTTGGTAAAAAGCCAATTTGACATTTGCTTTCACTGAGGGAATGTACGAGCCTGCTGTTAATGATAATGCAGAGAATTTTCCAACGGTTGCTGTTGACGCATATCCCACGGTAGTTATTGGGGTCAAATTTGTCTCCACTTTTGTGGATTGGAAGGATTAGTCCTTGGTTCCAAATATTGAGGAAGATTCCAGAGCTAAGGATGATGTTAAAGAGTTTTAGTATAGCCAATTGGAATTTGTTGTCTGTATATTTGATCATTTCATTGAGGATACCATCAACACCACAGGCCTTTTTGGGTTGGAGGGTTTTTATTTTGTCCTGTACTTCATTCAAGTTAATTGGAGAATCCAGTGGGTTCTGGTAGTCTTTAATTAATAGTTGATTCTAAGATTTGTATTTGATCATGTATATGTTTTTGCTGTTTGTTCTTTGTTATAGAGCTAAAAAGATTGGAGAAGAGGTTTACAGCTCCATTTTAGATAGATCATTCTTTGTGTTGTTGTTTGTTTAGTGTTTTCCAATTTTCTAGTCTATTGATTTTTTAATTACATTGAGCTGATTTCTGACGTGCTGTTCCTTCTTTTTCCGTAGTGTATTTCTGTATTGTTTTAGTGATTCAACATAGTGAATGCGGAGACTCAGGTTTTCCGGGTCTCTATGTTTTTGGTTGGTCAGTTTCTAAATTTCTTTCTTAGATTTATGCATTCTTCATCAAACCATTTGTAATTGTTGTTAATTTTCTTCCGTTTTCTATTTGAGATTTTGAGATTTTATAGGGAAGCTTAGAGGTCAAATATACTGTTGAGGGTTTCTACTGACAAGTTTACACCTTCACTATTGAATTTGATGTTGCCTAATTGGTATGTTTCCAAACTACATTCCCTTCCATCTATAGAATTTCTTAATATTACTCAGTTCTTTTGGCTTTGATACCTCGTGATTGAGTATTGCTCTGTAGACTGTGATTCTGCTGTGGTCTGATAGTGTCACGCCCTGACCTTAGAGATCCTTTATAATCTCTATTTGGTAGGTCAGGGTGTGACTAGGGTGGGAAATCTATGTTTATATTTCTCTGTTGGCCGAGTATGGTTCCCAATCAGAGGCAGCTGTCTATCGTTGTCTCTGATTGGGGATCATACTTAGGCAGCCCTTTTTCCCACCTTCAGTTGTGGGATCTTGTCTTTGTGGGTTGCATGTGTTGCACTCCTAGTTTTATGTTCGTTAAGTTGTTTATTGTTTTTTGGTGGAGCATTTAAAATTAAAGAAAAATTTACGCCTTCCACGCTGCACCTTGGTCTTCATTTAATGACGTACGTTACAGATAGGGGTGTCAGTGGGCTGACTTTGAATGCTTTGAGAGACTCTGGGTTGAGGTCAGTGATAAAATAGTCTACATTACTACTGCCAAGAGATTAACTATAGGTGGACCTAACATAGGAATCCCCTCGAAGCCTACCGTTGACTATGTACATACCCAGCGTGCGACAGAGCTGCAGGAGTTGTGAACTGTTTTTGTTGGTTATGTTGTCATAGTTGTGCCTAGGGGGGGGGGGGGCATATGGGGAGGGAATGCTGTCACCTCCAGGCAGGTGTTTGTCACCCCGTGTGCTGAGTGTGTCATGTTCTTGTCCGGTTTGGCATTTAGGTTGCCACAGACTAGTAATTGGAGGTGTACCTGTGGATGTATTTCAAGGCCTACCTTCAAACGCAGTGCCTCTTTGCTTCACATCATGGGAAAATCAAAAGAAATCAGCCAAGACCTCTGAAAAAAATTGTAGACTCCCACAAGTCTGGTTCATCCTTGGGAGCAATTTCCAAACGCCTGAAGGTACCATGTTCATCTGTACAAACAATAGTATGCAAGTATGAACATCATGGGACCATGCAACCGTCATACTGCTCAGGAAGGAGACGCGTTCTGTCTCTTAGAGATGAATGTACTTTGGTGCGAAAAGTGCAAATCAATCCCAAAACAACAGCAAAGGACCTTGTGATTATGCTGGAGGAAACAGGTACAAAAGTATCTATATCCACAGTAAAACGAGTCCTATATCGACAATCTGAAAGGCTGCTCAGCAAGGAAGAAGCCACTGCACCAAAACCTCCATAAAATAGCCAGACAAAGATTGTTTTTTTTGGAGACATATCCTCTGCTCTGATAAAACAAAAATAGATCTGTTTGGCCATAATTACCATCGTTCTATTTGAAGGAAAAGGGGGATGCTTGCCAGCCGAAGAACACCATCCCAACCGTGATGGACGGGAGTGGCAGCATCATGTTGTAGGGGTGTTTTGCAGCAGGAGGGACTGGTGCACTTCACAAAATAGATGGCATCACGAGGTAGGAAAATTATGTGGATATATTGAAGCAACATCTCAAGACATCAGTCAGGGAGTTAAAGCTTGGTCGCAAATGGGTCTTCTAAATGGACCATGACCCCAAGTATGATTCCAAAGTTATGGCAAAATGGCTTAAGGACAGGAAAGTCAAGGTATTGGAGAGGCCATCACAAAGCCCTGATCTCAATCCTATAGAAAATGTGTGGGCAGAACTGTAAAAGTGTGTGCGAGCAAGGAGGCCTACAAACCTGACTCAGTTCCAGCTCTGTCAGGAGGAATGGGCCAGAATTCACACACCTTATTGTGGGAAGCTTGTGGAAGGCTACACGAAACGCTTGACCCAAGTTAAATGATTTAAAGGCAATGCTACTAAATACTAATTGAGGGTATGTAAACTTCTGACCCACTGGGAATGTGATGAAATAAATAAAAGCTGAAATAAATCCTGCCCTCTACTATTATTATGAAATTTCACATTCTTAAAATAAAGTGGTGATCATAACTGACCTAATACAGGGACTTTTTACTAGGCTTAAATGTCAGGAATTGTGAAAAACTGAGTTTAAATGTATTTGGCTAAGGTGTATGTAAACTTCCGACTTCAACTGTAGGTAGCACACAGGAGGACATGTATTTCTGTTAAGATCATTTCCTTTTGAATTTCTATTCAAATGTAAAATGTTTCTGATTTGATTTACATTTAATGGAGTTAGGTCTGCTCTATTAGCAATTAGCATACCCCCTGAGTCCCTTTCTCCCTCCTTCTCTGTCTGTCTGCCTGTCTGTCTGTCTGTCTGTCTGTCTGTCTGTCTGTCTGTCTGTCTGTCTGTCTGTCTGTCTGTCTGTCTGTCTGTGTCTGTCTGTCTGTCTGTCTGTCTGTCTGTCTGAACATATGTGCCTCTCTAATGAGCATAGCATACATAGCTTTTCTTCTTTTTTTCTTTCACTTTTCTTTTTGTTTCTCAAAAAAAATGGTCTTGTGTGAAGGAGCCAACAGCTTCACCATCTCCTCATCCAGCAGCAGCAGCCTCAGTGGTTCCTTTTGGTTCCCCTCTGCTCACTGAAACTGGGTTAAATTAAAGTTGTCTAATTAAAACTTGGCCTGTCTTCCATCTTCCATTGATGTGTTTGTTGGGAAGAATCTGTTAATGCTACTTAGAGAAGATGAGTTTCCCAAATTGACATATAGTATATGTCAACGTAGAATGGGAGTGATAAACGACAGGACCTCTGGATTTTGTGTGTGTTTGCGCGTG
The DNA here is from genome assembly GCF_023373465.1 of Oncorhynchus keta. Lineage (NCBI taxonomy): Eukaryota > Metazoa > Chordata > Actinopteri > Salmoniformes > Salmonidae > Oncorhynchus > Oncorhynchus keta. The sequence goes on along the minus strand of NC_068451.1, from coordinate 18,633,638 downwards.
TGTGTGTGTGTTGTGTCAGTGAGTGTGTATGCACGGGTTATGTAAGAAGGAAGAGAGCAGAGTGTTCTCCCATGTGAGTCTTCTGACATGTTTTTGGTTTGTGTTTCCACTGGAGTTGTGCATATGTCAGACTGGGAGACAGGTTGGCTGTGTACGGGCCAATTACCTTGACGAGATAGCAGGTCGAAAATGTCGGGAGAAAAGAGAGGGAGGGAGGAGGGGAGAGAGAGCAGGTGTCAGGTCTCCTCACTAAATATGCACAACAGCCTAGCGCCCCAGCCAGCCTAGAGCAGAATGCAAATATATCCAATGTATCCCTCTCACACCCACAACTTCTCAAAGTCGCTCTTTCATATTAGTGACATCTAACATTGATTCACAAAAAGTAAATATTTTCCCAGTTACGTCATTCCCCTCCAAAGAACCATAGAGACCCTTCTATATTCTTAACAGTCTCATGTACATCATATATAAAAGACAGATTCATAGCAGATATCACACAGGGATAATCCACTACAATGAATCATTGTTCTGAAGACTTGTAGCTGAAGTTGAGGAGGGGGAACTGAAGACCACTAGCTCTATACCATACGGCTGCTGTGATGTGAAGGGTCTGGCTGGTCAGTTTGAAGCTGGAAGTCAGCAGGAAGGAGGGAGACTGACTTGTACGGATCTGGACTCACAAATTAGAGCCCCAGCAGGGAGTCTCCATGGTAACGCCGCATGGCCATACTGTAGCTGTTTGGATCGGAGGGTTGGAACACTGGTTCTAGTTATGCATCAAGCTCTACATATCTCTCATGAGAGATTCAGAGAGAGTGAGAGAGAGAGGAAATGAAATACATGTGAGATTAAATTAAATGAAAGAGATGTGTGTTGGAGGAGAGAGGTGGCAGGGGAAAAAAAATATTATTTTCACTAATACCTTTCTATAAAGTCTGACTTGGTTGACCTGCCCCTGGAGTGAGATAAGTGTACTAATGGTTTATAGTGACAGGATATTGATTTGCTAGCATGAGCCCAGATTTTCCTTGAAATTGTGAGGTGTGTGTGTGTGTGTGTGTGTGTGTGTGTGTGTGTGTGTGTGTGTGTGTGTGTGTGTGTGTGTGTGTGTGTGTAGGATTTGTGAATAGGCCCTTTTGTGTACTGGTAGCCTGAAACTATAAAACAACCTATGGTTGCTCGGCTTGACGTAAATGAGTAGACATAACAAAGTTAATCACATAAGATTTTGAAATGGTTGTGTGAGTGACATATTGTATTGATGCTGTTTCTGTGCAGCGGTTACAGTGTGATTCTCCGGGTAGTGAGGTCATAGCATCGACACCGTGTGACAGGAGAAGAGCTTTATCATGGCCGTGCAGCTTGGGCTGGTACACTGTCTGTCTGTGACAACACACGGTGGCAGCTGTGGCCCTGTGTTCCCTCTGCCTCTGTCTGCAACACAACACATGGACGCCTCTCCAGAACCATCTCTCAACACTTCAATATCCTTCCTCCTTTCTCTTGCTGTCTCTCTCCCTCCTTTCTTTCTCTCTAAATCTCTGTTTTGCTGCTTTTTAAAGATACATTTGATGCTTCAGTGTGTGTATATCTGTTTTTAAGCTCCTTTTAAGCGTTTCACAAAGTGGAGCAAAACACAACCTGTGTGTCACTCAAAGCCTGGTCCCAGATATGGTTGTGCTTTCTTACCAATTCCTATGATGATTGTGACATAAAGGCCTGAGACCAACTCTATCCGTGTATTCTGTCAGAGAGAACCTAGGTGGATGAGTTCAGTGCAGCACCCTGTGAGTTGTTTAACTGAAGGCTCGGCTGTGGGGTTGACCTGACCTGGACTTCATGTCTCTCTCTCTATGGGACTATCTATGAGCCTAGCAGGTTGTAGGGACAGTTGTATGAGTGTCCTGTTGAGGTGTTACACAGCGGAGTTCCTCCAGGCTAAATGCAACACGTCACCTTCCTGTTGTCAGCCCTCGCTCCCTTCCTCCAGACCCTTTCAACTCTTCCCAGGGTCCAGTCTGAGCCTGTCTGCATGCCTGGGGTTCACTCTTCCAATGGGTTCACTCTCCCATACAATCCTTTCACACTACTCAATAGCCCCTCTCCCTTTCTCCCGTGTTTCTTTCTCTTCTCTCGTCTGTCTTTCTCCCTCCCTCTCCCCTCCCCTCCCCCCTCTCCTAGTCTCTTAGTCTGTTTAGCAGTATGTCACTGGTTTTTTGTTGAGAGCTGGTGTGTGCGGTGCGTGTGCGTGTGTGTCCATTTAGCACTGATGTGTGTGATGTGTTTCACTGCGTCTGGTCTTGTCTGGCGCAGCGCAGCGCTGCACTCTCCCACGGGGAAGGTCGCGGTGACACTGTAGACCTCCGGCTGTTTGTTTTGTCCTCTGAGCTTCCCACTGGCTGGCATGGCAGGCCCATACACCATGTCTGTTGTGTTGGGACTGTGTATCTGGAGATGTTTCACCTGTGTTAGCGCTAAATGCTAACACTTTGGATGTGTTGGACCAGTGTTGTTGTAGGATAGTGTTAGTGGCGCTAAATGCTAACACTTTGGATGTGTTGGACCAGTGTTGTTGTAGGATAGTGTTAGTGGCGCTAAATGCTAACACTTTGGATGTGTTGGACCAGTGTTGTTGTAGGATAGTGTTAGTGGCGCTAAATGCTAACACTTTGGATGTGTTGGACCAGTGTTGTTGTAGGATAGTGTTAGTGGCGCTAAATGCTAACACTTTGGATGTGTTGGACCAGTGTTGTTGTAGGATAGTGTTAGTGGCGCTAAATGCTTACACTTTGGATGTGTTGGACCAGTGTTGTTGTAGGATAGTGTTAGTGGCGCTAAATGCTAACACTTTGGATGTGTTGGACCAGTGTTGTTGTAGGATAGTGTTAGTGGCGCTAAATGCTAACACTTTGGATGTGTTGGACCAGTGTTGTCGTAGGATAGTGTTAGTGGCGCTAAATGCTAACACTTTGGATGTGTTGGACCAGTGTTGTTGTAGGATAGTGTTAGTGGCGCTAAATGCTAACACTTTGGATGTGTTGGATCAGTGTTGTTGTAGGATAGTGTTAGTGGAGCTAAATGCTAACACTTTGGATGTGTTGGACCAGTGTTGTTGTAGGATAGTATTAGTGGCGCTAAATGCTAACACTTTGGATGTGTTGGACCAGTGTTGTTGTAGGATAGTATTAGTGGCGCTAAATGCTAACACTTTGGATGTGTTGGACCAGTGTTGTTGTAGGATAGTGTTAGTGGCGCTAAATGCTAACACTTTGGATGTGTTGGACCAGTGTTGTTGTAGGATAGTATTAGTGGCGCTAAATGCTAACACTTTGGATGTGTTGGACCAGTGTTGTTGTAGGATAGTGTTAGTGGCGCTAAATGCTAACACTTTGGATGTGTTGGACCAGTGTTGTTGTAGGATAGTGTTAGTGGCGCTAAATGCTAACACTTTGGATTGTTGGACCAGTGTTGTTGTAGGATAGTGTTAGTGGCGAAATGCTAACACTTTGGATGTGTTGGACCAGTGTTGTTGTAGGATAGTGTTAGTGGCGCTAAATGCTAACACTTTGGATGTGTTGGACCAGTGTTGTTGTAGGATAGTGTTAGTGGCGCTAAATGCTAACACTTTGGATGTGTTGGACCAGTGTTGTTGTAGGATAGTGTTAGTGGCGCTAAATGCTAACACTTTGGATGTGTTGGACCAGTGTTGTTGTAGGATAGTGTTAGTGGCGCTAAATGCTTAAGTTTTTGATGTGTTCGACTGCTGTTGCTCTGGGTACTGTTAGCACTACATGCTAATGCTGTGGATGAATACCACTGTGATCAGAGAGAGGGAGAGTGTCCACTGTTGTAGACTGTTAGTTGCATACAGTGTTACCACAAGTTATTTTAAATGAATGGGAGAGAGTGTAAACTACAAACTATTTTAGACACAAGGAAACTTTGCAAAGAAGATCATTTCCCTCATTTTTACCAGTCTCGCTCATTTTCCTTCATTTTACTGCTGGCAGAAAAACATACACATTTTGCAAATGTATTTGTTCTGTATAGGAAACATTCAACCTGATGACAAAGCATTATTTCTCTCGCTCTCGTGCTCTTTCTCCCTCTCTCTCTGTCTGTCTCTTTCTCACTTTGTCTGCCTTGTCTCTGTCTCTCTCTGTCTCGTCTTTGTCTGTCTCTTTTTCTCTCTCTCTCTGTCTCTCTTTCTCTCTCCCTCTCTTTCTCTCTCCCCCTTCTCCCTCTCTATCTCAATTTCAATTTAAGGGGCTTTATTGGCATGGGAAACATATGTTTTACATTGCCAAAGCAAGTGAAACAGATCATTAACAAAAGTGACAGCCAGGTCAAGAGTCTGTACATAGACAAAGATTTCCTTAATTTTGGGTCAGTCACAGTGGTCAGGTATTCTGCCACTGTATACTCTCTGTTTAAGACCAAATAGCATTCTAGTTTGCTCTTTTTTGTGTTAATTATTTCCAATGTGTCAAGTAATTCTCTTTTTGCTTTCTCATGATTTGGTTGGGTCTAATTGTGTTGCTGTCCTGGGGCTCTGTGTGGTCTGTTTGTGTTTGTCAACAGAGCCCCATGACCAGCTTGCTTAAGGGGCTCTTCTCCAGGTTTATTTCTCTGTAGGTGATGGCTTTGTTATGGAAGGTTTGGGAATCGCTTCCTTTTAGGTGGTTGTTGAATTGAACGTCTCTTTTCTGGATTTTGATAATTAGCAAGTATCACCTCTCTCTCTCTGGGCTGAAATATTATGTTAACGTACAGCGGAGGGGGCGTGGCCACAGGGCCTCTGATAAGTGGATCATGGAGAATGTGAATGAAGCAACGTCAGGCGAGGCAAAAAACACATTCATCCCTACACACACAATACAAACACACACACACACACATTCAGCCCTCCACTCAGCACAGCACAGCACAATACCGAGCAGGACTTAATTAAACCTTACCCAGCTGCATGAATAATGCAGCAAATGGTTCCCTCCCTCAGTCCTCAGAAAGAAAGTCTCCCTTTCTACTGCTTACCAACCAGCCAGCCAGGCAACCAGCCAGCCAAGCAGCCGGGTAGGCTGCATTCACTTATCTCACTGTGCTGCATTCACTTATCTCACTGTGCTGCATTCACTTATCTCACTGTGCTGCATTCATCTTATCTCACTGTGCTGCATTCACTTATCTCACTGTGCTGCATTCACTTATCTCACTGTGCTGCTGCATTCTCTTATCTCACTGTGCTGCATTCACTTATCTCACTGTGCTGCATTCATCTTATCTCACTGTGCTGCATTCATCTTATCTCACTGTGCTGCATTCACTTATCTCACTGTGCTGCATTCATCTTATCTCACTGTGCTGCATTCATCTTATCTCACTGTGCTGCATTCACTTATCTCACTGTGCTGCATTCACTTATCTCACTGTGCTGCATTCACTTATCTCACTGTGCTGCATTCACTTATCTCACTGTGCTGCATTCATCTTATCTCACTGTGCTGCATTCATCTTATCTCACTGTGCTGCATTCACTTATCTCACTGTGCTGCATTCATCTTATCTCACTGTGCTGCATTCATCTTATCTCACTGTGCTGCATTCACTTATCTCACTGTGCTGCATTCACTTATCTCACTGTGCTGCATTCATCTTATCTCACTGTGCTGCATTCATCTTATCTCACTGTGCTGCATTCACTTATCTCACTGTGCTGCATTCACTTATCTCACTGTGCTGCATTCACTTATCTCACTGTGCTGCATTCACTTATCTCACTGTGCTGCATTCACTTATCTCACTGTGCTGCATTCACTTATCTCACTGTGCTGCATTCACTTATCTCACTGTGCTGCATTCACTTATCTCACTGTGCTGCATTCATCTTATCTCACTGTGCTGCATTCATCTTATCTCACTGTGCTGCATTCACTTATCTCACTGTGCTGCATTCATCTTATCTCACTGTGCTGCATTCATCTTATCTCACTGTGCTGCATTCACTTATCTCACTGTGCTGCATTCACTTATCTCACTGTGCTGCATTCACTTATCTCACTGTGCTGCATTCACTTATCTCACTGTGCTGCATTCATCTTATCTCACTGTGTTTCAGGAATACATTTAAAGCATTCCACCGTACGGCTCCAACCAGGGATTTCTGGTCATTTCCACCAGCCTGGAACATCTGATGTTCATTTGCTGTGCTGTTTTTCTCCTATGTATGGAGGGTTGAAATTAGAACGTTGTTTATGAGAGATAATGTAGGGGTTTTAAGTTAAGTCATGGTGTAGTATGGCTCTCTGGTTGTCTTAGTGAGCCTCTTCTCAACCAGTGGTTACTGATAGTTTTATCATTCTGCTGATCAGAAAGAGAAAAAGTTACATTTATGAAATTATTCTATTAACAGACAATATGATGTTTTTAGGCTATGTGCCCAATTGAGCTAGATGAGTCCAAATAAGTTATTGAAATGTGAAACAAACGAACACACAGTCAAATCAAAGACAAGACCGTTCCACAGCATCCTAAAAGAGAGACCCAAACAAATACACCCAAATACACCCAGATACGTGATCAAATCTCACTCTGGTAGACACACACGCACATGCACACACACACGGACAGAGAGACATGAGGTATAGATTGACTCATCGTGCTGGGGCTGAGGTGTAGTGATTTCACACCTGGTTTGTTGGCTAACAGCCTTACGCTCTCTGCACTGCAGGCACTAATTTCCTGTGTGTGTGTGTGTGTGTGTGTGTGTGTGTGTGTGTGTGTGTGTGTGTGTGTGTGTGTGTGTGTGTGTGTGTGTGTGTGTGTGTGTGTGTGTGTGTGTGTGTGTGTGTGTGTGTGTGTGTGTGTGTGTGTGTGTGCGTGCGTATTTGTGCGTCCCTGCGTTCGTCCGTGTGTGTGCGTGTGTACCACAGTTGTGTGTGTTACCTGGGAGACAGTCTGAAAGCCCAACTTTTTAGGGAGGGAAAGAAGAGAGGGAGAGGAGGGGGTTGTATTAGCCTAACGGGGCTCAGCAGGACAGGGAGAGATCCAGGCTACCTCCCCCTCCAGCTCCACTCACCCCCCAACCAGCCTTATTTCCCAGCTCCAACTCTCCTCACTCTCTCTTCCAGACCCACTCTCCCCCACTCCAAACCAGGCAGTATTGGATTAAATAAAGCATAGCCTGGGAGTGCAGGTCTGAGTTATTAACCCTTTGCCGGGGAGGGAAATATTTGGGCCGTTGAGGTGATGATGTCTGAATCCTAACACAGCAGGAGAGCCAGCTGGTCCCTGCTGTGACTTAGAGTGTGTTCAGGGACGATTATTCCACGAGGCATACAACGGCAACTGATTATGTTGTTATGTTATTACACTGTTTATTTACTTAGCTGACTTCCTGATCCAGGGTAGAGGGTTAGATTAGTTGGCATTTTTCACATGCTCAGCCCTACAAGGCTGCTGGGTTTATGAATGAGAGAGATTATAAAACTCTAGACTTATACTCTCGTGTGGGGAGAATCTAGTCGTATACTCTAGTGTGGGGATACTCTCGTGTGGGGATACTCTGGTCTTATACTCTAGTGTGGGTATATTCTAGTGTGGGGATACTCTGGTCTTATACTCTAGTGTGGGGATACTCTCGTGTGGGGATACTCTGGTCTTATACTCTAGTGCAGGGATATTCTAGTGTGGGGATATTCTAGGTCTTATACTCTAGTGTGGGTATATTCTAGTGTGGGGATACTCTAGTGTGGGATACTCTAGTGTGGGGATACTCTCGTGTGGGGAGAATCTAGTCGTATACTCTAGTGCAGGGATATTCTAGTGTGGGGATATTCTAGGTCTTATACTCTAGTGTGGGGATATTCTAGTGTGGGGATACTCTGGTCTTATACTCTAGTGCAGGGATATTCTAGTGTGGGGATATTCTAGGTCTTATACTCTAGTGTGGGGATATTCTAGTGTGGGGATACTCTGGTCTTATACTCTAGTGCAGGGATATTCTAGTGTGGGGATATTCTAGGTCTTATACTCTAGTGTGGGGATATTCTAGTGTGGGGATACTCTAGTGTGGAATACTCTAGTGTGGGGATACTCTAGTCTTGTACTCTAGTGCAGGGATATTCTAGGTTATATACTACTAGTGTGGGGATATTCTAGTTTTGGGATACTCTAGTGTGGGAAGACACTAGTCTTATACTCTAATGTGGGGATATTCTAGTGAGGGGATACTCAAGTGTTGGGAGAGTCTCGTCCCACTACTCTAGTGCAGGGATATTCTAGGTTGTATACTCTAGTGTGGGGATATTCTAGTTTTGGGATACTCTAGTGTGGGAAGACTCTAGTCTTATACTCTAATGTGGGATATTCTAGTGAGGGGATACTCAAGTGTTGGGAGAGTCTAGTCGTCCTTTACTCTAGTGTGAGGATATTCTAGTTTGGGGATATTCTAGGTCTTATACGGCAGGGTAGCCTAGTGGTTAGAGCGTTGGACTAGTAACGAAAGGTTGCAAGTCTTAATACCCTGAGTGACAAGGATAAATTCTTCGTGTGCCCCTGAACAGGCAGTTAACCCATTTCCTAGGCCGTCATTGAAAATAAGAATTTGTTCTTAACTGGGGAAATAAAGGTCAAATAAAATAGTGTGGGTATACTGGTTTTATACTTTAGTGTAGGAAGACACTAGTCTTATACTCTAATGTGGGGATATTCTAGTGAGGGATACTCTAGTGTTGGGGATAGTCTAGGTTTTTACTCTAGTGCAGGGATATTCTAGGTTTTATACTCTAGTGTGGGGATATTCTAGTGTGGGGACACTAATATGGGGATACACTAGTCTTGGGGATACTCTAATGTGGGGATATTCTAGTGTCTCATACTCAAGTGTGGGGACACTAATGTGGGGATACACTAGTTTGGGATACTCTAGTGTGGGGATATTCTAGGTCTCATACTCTAGTGCTGGGACACTAATGTGGGGATACACTAGTTTGGGGATACTCTAGTGTGGGGATATTCTACTGAGGGGACACTTGCAGTTTGGGGGGATACCCCGTGAGGGATAGTCAAGGGATATTGTCAAAGTCCGACCGAGGGTGTTTCCCTTTCTGGCGCCCTGAACCGGCCTATTAGCTGCCACTGATTGTTTTTCCTCCTCCATGTATGTTTAGTAACCTGAATTTGTTCTTTAACAGCCGGCCCGCCTGGTTGTTGTGCTGGCTTATTTCAATGTAACCTTCGGCTCTGTTAAAAGGTAGTGTGGTGCCTGGTCGGATTTTTTCCATTGTATTTTTTGGATTCCCTTTGGTGGGGAACGTAAGTGAGCACCCTGTGGTGCATTGGTGCTATTAAAAGATGCACAGGAACTCTGTCTCCTGCATTTGACTCCACACCCAGTACCCGGGCATTACAGATATTCTAGGTCTTATACTCTAGTGTGGGGATATTCTAGGTTTTATATTCTAGTGTGGGGATACTCTATTGTGGGGATACTCTATTGTGGGGATACACTAGGTTTAATATTCTAGTGTAGAGATACCCTGGTGTGGGGATACTCTAGGTCTCATACTCTACTGTGGGGACACTGTACTGTGGGGATATTTTAGGTATTATACTCTAGTGTGGGGATATTCTAGGTCTTATGCTATAGTGTGGGGATATTCTAGTTCTTATGCTCTAGTGTGGGGATTCTCTGGTGTGGGGATATTCTAGTGTGGGGAATACTCTAGTATGGGGATGCTCTAGTGTGGGGACAGGTCTTATGCTCTAGTGTGGGGATACTCTAGTGTGGGGATATTCTAGTGTGGGGATACTCTTGGTCTTATACTCTTGTTTGGGGATACTAATGTGGGGATACACTAGTTTGGGGGTCTTATACTCTAGTGTGGGTATATTCTAGGTCTTATACTCTGGTGTGGGGATATTCTAGTGTGGGGATACACTGTTTTATATTCTAGTGTGGGGATACTCTAGGTCTTATACTCTGTGTGGGGATATTCTAGTGTGGGGATACTCTGTTTTTATATTCTAGTGTGGGTATACTCTAGGTCTTATACTCTGGTGTTGGGATATTCTAGTGTGGGGATACACTAGGTCTTATACTCTGGTGTGGGGATATTCTAGTGTGGGGATACTCTCTGTTTTATATTCTAGTGTGGGTATACTCTAGGTCTTATACTCTGAGGGGATACTATATTCTAGTGTGGGTATACTTGTATTCTAGTGTGGGTATACCTAGGTCTTATACTCTTGTTTGGGGATACTCTAGTGTGGGTATACTCTCTGTTTTATATTCTAGTGTGGCTTTTCCTCTCTGTTTTATATTCTAGTGGGGTATACCTGTTCAGTTTTATATTCTAGTGTGGGGATACTCTCTGTTTTATATTCTAGTGTGGGTATACTCTCTGTTTTATATTCTAGTGTGGGGATACTGGTTTTATATTCTAGTGTATACTCTAGGTCTTATACTGTTGTTTGGGGATACTCTAGTGCCTGGGGATACTCTGATTTTTCCATTGTATTTTTGGGGATTCCTTTGGTCTGGGAACGTACTCTTGTTTGGGGAGCACCCTGTGGGGATATTGGTCTTATACCTTGTTTGGGGAGATGCACAGCATTGATACTCTTGGTCTTATACCTTGTTTGACTCTAGTGTGGGGATACTCTCTGTTTTATATTCTAGTGTGGGGATACTCTCTGTTTTATATTCTAGTGTGGGTATACTCTAGTTTTATATTCTAGTGTGGGTATACTCTCTGTTTTATATTCTAGTGTGGGGATACTCTCTGTTTTATATTCTAGTGGGGTATACTCTAGGTCTTATACTCTTGTTTGGGGATACTCTAGTGTGGGGATACTCTACTGTCTTATACTCTAGTGTGGGGATACTGGTCTTATACTGTGGGGATATTTTAGGTCTTATACTCTAGTGTAGGGATATTCTAGGTCTTATACTCTAGTGTGGGGATATTCTAGGTCTTATACTCTGGTGTGGGGATATTCTAGTGTGGGGATACTCTAGGTCTTATACTCTGGTGTGGGGATATTTTAGGTATTCTAGTGTGGGGATACTCTCTGTTTTATATTCTAGTGTGGGTATACTCTAGGTCTTATACTCTTGTTTGGGGATACTCTAGTGTGGGGATACTCTACGTCTTATACTCTAGTGTGGGGATACTCTAGGTCTTATACTCTAGTGTGGGGATATTCTAGGTCTTATACTCTAGTGTAGGGATATTCTAGGTCTTATACTCTAGTGTGGGGATATTCTAGGTCTTATACTCTGGTGTGGGGATATTCTAGTGTGGGGATACTCTAGGTCTTATACTCTGGTGTGGGGATATTCTAGTGTGGGGATACTCTAGGTCTTATACTCTGGTGTGGGGATATTCTAGTGTGGGGATATTCTAGGTCTTATACTCTGGTGTGGGGGTATTCTAGTGTGGGGATACTCTCTGTTTTATATTCTAGTGTGTGGGTATTCTAGTGTGGGGATACTGTACTGTGGTGTTTCTCTAGTGTGGGGATATTTTAGGTATTATACTCTGGTGTGAGGATACTCTAGGTCTTATACTCTAGTGTGGGTATATTCTTGGTCGTATACTCTAGTGTGGGGATACTCTAGGTCTTATACTCTAGTGTGGGGATACTCTAGTTCTTATACTCTAGTGTGGGGATACTCTAGGTCTTATACTCTAGTGTGGGGATACTCTAGGTCTTATACTCTAGTGTGGGGATACTCTAGGTCACATATGTCAGAGTCAAGGCCCGCGGGCCACATCCGGCCCGCGAGAAGGTTTTTTACGGCCCCTGGGATGATCTTGATTTATTATTAGAACCGGCCCGCAGACCGCAGCAAGCCGGCAGCCCGCAGATCTTTTACACGCACCAATACTACATTTCCCACAATGCAACGGTGACGCACCGAGCAGTAGGCTGCTTCATTTCAATATTTATTGGCACAGCAGTTGTCAGCATCACAGTAAAATTAACTTTCAGATACCCATCAAAAATGGCAAAACGGAAGGTGGACACTGAGAACCGGGGTTTCAAACAAGGTGGGAGTCGGAGTATTTGTTCACGGAGGTAGCTGGAAAACCTGTGTGTCTTCTGTGTGGAGAAAGTGTGGCGGTACTGAAAGAGTATAATCTGAGACGACATTATGAAACGAAACACGCGGACAAAAACAAGAATATGGACATGGAACAAAGGCTACAAAAGGCAGAGGAATTAAAACGAGGCCTCAAATCTCGACAGGCTCTGTTCAAAAAAGCCAAATCACAAGGCCAGGCTGCTGTCAAGGCCAGTTTTATTTTGGCAGAAGAGATCGCTAAATCAGCCCGGCCATTTACGGAGGGGGATTTCATCAAAACTGCATGATTAAAGTTTGTGACGAAGTTTGCCCAGAAAAAAGGCAACTCTTTTTAAATGTGAGTCTGAGCAGAAACACCATTGCCGGAGTAGACCAGTTGTCCATCAATCTAAAAGAGCAGCTTGTGAAAAAGGGAAAAGATTTCATTGCATATTCCTTGGCTGTGGATGAGAGCACCGACATTTCTGACATTGCCCAGTTGTCAATTTTCATCCGCGGGAGTGGACTCCAGCCTAAGCGTGACAGAGGAGTTTTTGGCTTTACGTCCTATGCATGGCACAACTACGGGGCATGATTTGTATGAAGAGGTGTCAAGATGTGTAAATGAGATGGAGCTGCCTTGGGAAAAACTTGTGGGTTTGACAACCGACGGAGCACCTGCGAGTGTGGACACAGGAGCGGACTGGTGGCGAAGATACGGGAAAAGATGCAAGAGGAAAACGCGACAGGTGAGCTGACAGCTTATCATTGTATCATACACCAGGAAGCGTTGTGCGGTAAAGCCTTGAAAATGGAGCATGTAATGAGCATCATCATGCGCACAGTTAACTTATCAGAGCCAAAGGTTTGAATCACCGCCAGTTCAAGGCATTTCTGACGGAGTTAGAAACGGAGCATGGTGATTTGCCTTATCACACAGAGGTGCGATGGCTAAGCCAGGGAAAGGTGCTTCAAAGATGTTTCGAGCTTCGTGAGGAGATTTGTCTGTTCTTGGACAGCAAAGGGAAAGACACAACACAACTCCGAGACGAAATGTTTCTGTGTGAAATGGCTTTTCTGTGTGACATTACGAGTCATCTGAATGCAATGAACTTGCAGCTGCAGGGTCGGGATATGTCATCTCTGATATGTACAGTACAGTGAAGGCATTTAAAACCAAACTGACTCTGTGGGAGACGTGATGCGGAAAGAAAATTTGAGCCACTTTCCCAGCTGCCAGACTATGAAAGAGAAGCTCTCTACCAGTGCGTTCCCGAGCGCACAGTTGGCTGATAAAATAGGTATGCTTGCCGCTGACTTTCGACGCCGATTTGCTGACTTTGAAGCACAAAAAAGCAGGTTGGAACTGCTCGGTAACCCATTTGCTGTTGACGTGGAAAGCTCACCACCAAACCTCCAAATGGAGTTGATTGACCTCCAATGCAATGATGCACTGAGGGCAAAATATGCGGCAGTGGGTGCTAGTTCGCCCGTTTCCTCCCCGACACAATGCCCCAGTTCCAGGCTGCTCAAACGTTGTCTATGTTTGGCAGCACATACCTGTGTGAACAACTGTTTTCTTTGATGAACTTGAACAAAACATCACACAGAAGTCGACTTACTGCTGAACACCTCCACTCAATTCTGAGGATTTCCTCAGCTCAGAGCCTTCTTGATGAACTTGTGGAAAAGATGGGACACCACCAAGTATCACCCTCAACCTCAAACAAGTGAACATTACTGTGCAATCACATATTTAGAGTTTTTACTCAGTTCAAGTTTAAAAGTTAAAGTTTAATATTTGTTTTCACTGCATGTTACTTCTCCTTAAACAAAGTGTTGTTTTTGATTAATAGATTTTTGCACTTTATTTTATTGTATTTCAATCCAATTATATTTTAAAAATATTTCAGTTGAGTGGATGATAGAAAATTGCTATTATTGTTTTTTTCTTTGAAGTAAATTTAGCCCACTTTTGCTAAAATAGAAAATATAGGCTACTGATGGTGCCTTGAATACCGGTGTCTTTCATTTAATGTTCATGTTATGGGGATTTTTATATAAAGGAAATTTGTCTTTGTGTCTGTTGAAAATTAAAGATTACTGACAGAGCCATAAGAAAATATTGCTTTATTTATCTGATCATATTGGAATATATTTGTTAGGTTTTCAGTAGGTTCAATTAGGTTCACTAGACTATATCGTCATTTAAAAATTTTTCAATGAACATTCGAACAGTCCGGCCCTGTTTTAGCTAAATTTTTTATTTGGCCCTCCGTCCATTTGACTTTGACACCCCTGCTCTAGGTCTTATACTCTAGTGTGGGGATACTCTAGTTCTTATACTCTAGTGTGGGGATACTCTAGGTCTTATACTCTAGTGTGGGTATATTCTTGGTCGTATACTCTAGTGTGGGGATACTCTAGGTCTTATACTCTCGTGTGGGGATACTCTAGTTCTTATACTCTAGTGTGGGGATACTCTAGGTCTTATACTCTGGTGTGGGGATATTCTTGGTCTTATACTCTAGTGTGGGGATACTCTAGGTCTTATACTCTGGTGTGGGGATATTCTAGGTCTTGTACTCTGGTGTGGGGATATTCTAGGTCTTATACTCTGGTGTGGGGATATTCTAGGTCTTATACTCTAGTGTGGGGATATTCTTGGTCGTATACTCTAGTGTGGGGATATTCTTGGTCGTATACTCTAGTGTGGGGATATTCTAGGTCTTGGGATACTCTGGTGTGGGGATATTCTAGGTCTTATACTCTAATGTGGGGATATTCTAGTGAGGGGATACTCAAGTGTTGGGAGAGTCTCGTCCTTTACTCTAGTGCAGGGATATTCTAGGTTGTATACTCTAGTGTGGGGATATTCTAGTTTTGGGATACTCTAGTGTGGGAAGACTCTAGTCTTATACTCTAATGTGGGGATATTCTAGTGAGGGGATACTCAAGTGTTGGGAGAGTCTCGTCCTTTACTCTAGTGTGAGGATATTCTAGTTTGGGGATATTCTAGGTCTTATACGGCAGGGTAGCCTAGTGGTTAGAGCGTTGGACTAGTAACGAAAGGTTGCAAGTTTGAATCCCCGAGCTGACAAGGTACAAATCTGTTCGTTCTGCCCCTGAACAGGCAGTTAACCCACTGTTCCTAGGCCGTCATTGAAAATAAGAATTTGTTCTTAACTGACTTGCCTAGTAAAATAAAGGTCAAATAAAATAGTGTGGGTATACTCTAGGTTTTATACTTTAGTGTAGGAATGTTCTAGTGTGGGGATACTCAAGTGAGGGGATACTCTAGTGAGGGGATATTCTAGTATGGGGATACTCTAGGTTTTATACTCGAGTGTGGGGATACTCTAGGTTTTATACTTGAGTGTGGGGATACTCTAGTGTGGGGACACTAATATGGGGATACACTAGTTTGGGGATACTCTAGTGTGGGGATATTCTAGGTCTCATACTCTAGTGTGGGGACACTAATGTGGGGATACACTAGTTTGGGGATACTCTAGTGTGGGGATATTCTAGGTCTCATACTCTAGTGTGGGGACACTAATGTGGGGATACACTAGTTTGGGGATACTCTAGTGTGGGGATATTCTAGGTCTCATACTCTAGTGTGGGGACACTAATGTGGGGATACACTAGTTTGGGGATACTCTAGTGTGGGGATATTCTAGGTCTCATACTCTAGTGTGGGGACACTAATGTGGGGATACACTAGTTTGGGGATACTCTAGTGTGGGGATATTCTAGGTCTCATACTCTAGTGTGGGGACACTAATGTGGGGATACACTAGTTTGGGGATACTCTAGTGTGGGGATATTCTAGGTCTCATACTCTAGTGTGGGGACACTACTACACTAGTTTGGGATACTCTAGTGTGGGGATATTCTAGGTCTCATACTCTAGTGTTGGGACACTAATGTGGGGATACACTAGTTTGGGGATACTCTAGTGTGGGGATATTCTACTGAGGGGACACTAGTGTGGGGGGATACTCTAGTGAGGGATAGTCTAGTGTAGGGATATTGTCACGAGTCCGACCGAGGGTGTTTCCCCTTCCGGGCGGGTGGCGCTCGGTACCGGCCTATTAGCTGCCACTGATTGTTTTTCCTCCCCCTCCATGTATGTTTAGTGGTAGCACCTGTTCAGGTTAATTCGTTTGTCTTTATTAGACAGCCGGCCCGCCTGGTTGTTGTGCTGGCTTATTTCAATGTAACCTTCGGCTCTGTTGTAGAGGTACGTGTTAGTGCCTGGTCGTGATTTTTTCCATTGTATTTTTTGATTCCCTTTGGTTGGGAACGTAACTTTTGTGAGCACCCTGTGGTGCATTGGTGCTATTAAAAGATGCACAGCATTGAACTCTTGTCTCCTGCATTTGACTCCACACCCACGACACCCGGAGGATATTCTAGGTCTCATACTCTAGTGTGGGGATATTCTAGGTTTTATATTCTAGTGTGGAGATACTCTATTGTGGGGATACTCTATTGTGGGGATACTCTAGGTTTAATATTCTAGTGTAGAGATACCCTGGTGTGGGGATACTCTACTGTGCGGATACTCTACTGTGGGGGTACTGTACTGTGGGGATATTTTAGGTATTATACTCTAGTGTGGGGATATTCTAGGTCTTATGCTATAGTGTGGGGATATTCTAGTTCTTATGCTCTAGTGTGGGGATTCTCTGGTGTGGGGATATTCTACTGTGTGGATACTCTACTGTGGGGATATTTTAGGTATTATACTCTAGTGTGGGGATATTCTAGGTCTTATGCTATAGTGTGGGGATATTCTAGTTCTTATGCTCTAGTGTGGGGATTCTCTGGTGTGGGGATACTCTACTGTGTGGATACTCTACTGTGGGGATATTTTAGGTATTATACTCTAGTGTGGGGATATTCTAGGTCTTATGCTATAGTGTGGGGATATTCTAGTTCTTATGCTCTAGTGTGGGGATTCTCTGGTGTGGGGATATTCTAGTGTGGGAATACTCTAGTATGGGGATGCTCTAGTGTGGGGATACTCTAGGTCTTATGCTCTAGTGTGGGGATACTCTAGTGTGGCGATATTCTTGTGTGGGGATACTCTTGGTCTTATACTCTTGTTTGGGGATACTCTAGTGTGGGGATACTCTGGTGTGCGGATATTCTAGGTCTTATACTCTAGTGTGGGTATATTCTAGGTCTTATACTCTGGTGTGGGGATATTCTAGTGTGGGGATACTCTGTTTTATATTCTAGTGGGGTATACTCTAGGTCTTATACTCTGGTGTGGGGATATTCTAGGTCTTATACTCTGGATACTTCTGTTTTATATTCTAGTGTGGGATACTCTCTGTTTTATATTCTAGTGTGGGTATACTCTAGGTCTTATACTCTTGTTTGGGGATACTCTAGTGTGGGGATATTCTAGTGTGGCTATACTCTCTGTTTTATATTCTAGTGTGGGTATACTCTCTGTTTTATATTCTAGTGTGGGGATACTCTCTGTTTTATATTCTAGTGTGGGTATACTCTCTGTTTTATATTCTAGTGTGGGGATACTCTCTGTTTTATATTCTAGTGTGGGTATACTCTAGGTCTTATACTCTTGTTTGGGGATACTCTAGTGTGGGGATACTCTACGTCTTATACTCTAGTGTGGGGATACTCTAGGTCTTATACTCTTGTTTGGGGATACTCTAGTGTGGGGATACTCTAGGTCTTATACTCTTGTTTGGGGATACTCTAGTGTGGGGATACTCTCTGTTTTATATTCTAGTGTGGGGATACTCTAGTGTGGGGATACTCTCTGTTTTATATTCTAGTGTGGGGATACTCTCTGTTTTATATTCTAGTGTGGGTATACCTAGGTCTTATACTCTTGTGGGGATACTCTAGTGTGGGGATACTCTCGTCCTATATACTTCTAGTGTTCTAGGTCTTATACTCTAGTGTAGGGATATTCTAGGTCTTATACTAGTGTGGGGATATTCTAGGTCTTATACTCTGGTGTGGGGATATTCTAGTGTGGGGATACTCTAGGCCTTATACTCTAGTGTGGGGATATTCTAGGTCTTATACTCTAGTGTGGGGATATTCTAGGTCTTATTATACTCTGGTGTGGGATATTCTACTACTTGGTGTGGGGATATTCTGGGGGGATACTCTTATACTCTTGTGTGGGGATACTCTAGTGTGGGTATACTCTCTGTTTTATATTCTATGGCTATACTCTCTGTTTTATATTCTAGTGTGGGTATACTCTGTGTTATATTCTAGGGGATACTCTCTATATTTTATATTCTAGTGTGGGGTATACTCTAGGTCTTATACTCTTGTTTGGGGATACTCTAGTGTGGGGATACTTATACTCTAGTGTGGGGATACCTAGGTCTTATACCTTGTGGGGATACTCTAGGTCTTATACTCTTGTTTGGGGATACTCTAGTGTGGGGATACTAGGTCTTATACTCTAGTGTGGGGATACTCTAGGTCTTATACTAGTGTGGGGGATACTCTGTTTTATATTCTAGTGTGGGGATACTCTAGTTTTATATTCTAGTGGGTTTTATATTCTAGTGTTAGTGTACTCTTTATACTCTAGTGTGGGGGATATTCTATACTCTAGTGGGGGATACTTATGTCTTATATCTAGTGTATTCTAGGTCTTATACTGTAGGGATTTCTGGGGATACCTAGTGTGGGGATATTCTAGGTCTTATACTCTCTAGTGTATACCTAGGCCTTATACCTAGTGTGGATATCTCTAGGTCTTATACTCTAGTGTAGGGATATTCTCTTATACTCTAGTGTGTGGGGGATATAGTGTGGGATACTCTACTTATACTCTGGTGTGGGGATATTCTAGTGTGGGGATACCTAGGTCTTATACCTGGTCTTATATTCTAGTGTGGGGATACTCTAGGTCTTATGCTAGTGTGGGGATATTCTAGGTCTTATACTCTGGTGTGGGGGTATTCTAGTGTGGGGATACTCTCTGTTTTATATTCTAGTGTGGGGATATTCTAGTGTGGGGATACTGTACTGTGGTGCTCTAGTGTGGGATATTTTAGGTATTATACTCTGGTGTGAGGATACTCTAGGTCTTATACTCTAGTGTGGGTATATTCTTGGTCTTACTCTAGTGTGGGGATACTCTAGGTCTTATACTCTGGGGATACTCTAGTTCTTATACTCTAGTGTGGGGATACTCTAGGTCTTATACCTGGTGTGGGGATATTCTCTTGTACCTGGTGTGGGGATATTCTAGGTCTTATACTCTGGTGTGGGGATATTCTAGGTCTTATACTCTAGTGTGGGGATATTCTTGGTCGTATACTCTAGTGTGGGGATATTCTTATACTCTAGTGTGGGGATATTCTTGGTCTTGTACTCTGGGTGGGGATATTCTAGGTCTTATACTCTAGTGGGATATTCTAGTGAGGGATACTCAAGTGTTGGGAGAGTCTCGTCCTTTACTCTAGTGCAGGGATATTCTAGGTCGTATACTCTAGTGTGGGGATATTCTAGTTTTGGGATACTCTAGTGTGGGAAGACTCTAGTCTTATACTCTAATGTGGGGATATTCTAGTGAGGGGATACTCAAGTGTTGGGAGAGTCTCGTCCTTTACTCTAGTGGATATTCTAGTTTGGGGATATTCTAGGTCTTATACGGCAGGGTGGCCTAGTGGTTAGAGCGTTGGACTATAACGAAAGGTTGCAAGTTTGAATCCCCGAGCTGACAAGGTACAAATCTGTCGTTCTGCCCCTGAACAGGCAGTTAACCCACTGTTCCTAGGCCGTCATTGAAAATAAGAATTTGTTCTTAACTGACTTGCCTAGTAGAATAAAGGTAAAATAAAATAGTGTGGGTATACTCTAGGTTTTATAATTTAGTGTAGGAATGTTCTAGTGTGGGGATACTCTAGTGAGGGATACTCTAGTGAGGGATATTCTAGTATGGGGATACTCTCGGTTTTATACTCTAGTGTGGGGATACTAGGTTTTATACTTGAGTGTGGGGATACTCTAGTGTGGGGACACTAATATGGGGATACACTAGTTTGGGGATACTTAGTGTGGGGATATTCTACTGAGGGGACACTAGTGGGGGATACTCTAGTGAGGGGATAGTCTAGTGTAGGGATATTCTAGGTCTCATACTCTAGTGTGGGATATTCTAGGTTTTATATTCTAGTGTGGAGATACTCTATTGTGGGGATACTCTATTGTGGATACTCTAGGTTTATTCTAGTGTAGAGATACCCTGGTGTGGGGATACTCTACTGTGTGGATACTCTACTGTGGGGATATTTTAGGTCTTATACTCTAGTGTGGGGATATTCTAGGTCTTATGCTATAGTGTGGGGATATTCTTGGTCTTATGCTCTAGTGTGGGGATTCTCTGGTGTGGGGATATTCTAGTGTGGGAATACTCTAGTATGGGGATGCTCTAGTGTGGATACTCTAGGTCTTATGCTCTTGTGGGGATACTCTAGTGTTCTTGTGTGGGTATACTCTTGGTCTTATACTCTTGTTTGGGGATACTCTAGTGTGGGGATACTCTGGTGTGCGGATATTCTCGGTCTTATACTCTAGTGTGGGGATATTCTAGGTCTTATACTCTGGTGTGGGATATTCTAGGTCTTATATACTCTAGTGTGGGTGGGGTGTGGGGATATTCTAGTGTGGGGATACTCTGTGTTATTCTCGGTCTTATACTCTCTAGGTCTTATACTCTGGTGTGGGGATATTCTAGTGTGGGGATACTCTAGGTCTTATACTCTGGTGTGGGGATATTCTAGTGTGGGGATACTCTCTGTTTTATATTCTAGTGTGGGTATACTCTAGGTCTTATACTCTTGTTTGGGGATACTCTAGTGTGGGGATACTCTACGTCTTATACTCTAGTGTGGGGATACTCTAGGTCTTATACTCTAGTGTGGGGATATTCTAGGTCTTATACTCTAGTGTAGGGATATTCTAGGTCTTATACTCTAGTGTGGGGATATTCTAGGTCTTATACTCTGGTGTGGGGATATTCTAGTGTGGGGATACTCTCTGTTTTATATTCTAGTGTGGGGATACTCTCTGTTTTATACTCTAGTGTGGGTATACTCTAGGTCTTATACTCTTGTTTGGGGATACTCTACGTCTTATACTCTAGTGTGGGGATACTCTAGGTCTTATACTCTAGTGTGGGGATACTCTAGGTCTCTTGTGGGGATATTCTAGGTCTTATACTCTAGTGTAGGGATATTCTAGGTCTTATACTCTAGTGTGGGGATATTCTAGGTCTTATACTCTGGTGTGGGGGTATTCTAGTGTGGGGATACTCTCTGTTTTATATTCTAGTGTGTGGGTATTCTAGTGTGGGGATACTGTACTGTGGTGTTTCTCTAGTGTGGGGATATTTTAGGTATTATACTCTGGTGTGAGGATACTCTAGGTCTTATACTCTAGTGTGGGTATATTCTTGGTCGTATACTCTAGTGTGGGGATACTCTAGGTCTTATACTCTAGTGTGGGGATACTCTAGTTCTTATACTCTAGTGTGGGGATACTCTAGGTCTTATACTCTAGTGTGGGGATACTCTAGTTCTTATACTCTAGTGTGGGGATACTCTAGGTCTTATACTCTAGTGTGGGGATACTCTAGTTCTTATACTCTAGTGTGGGGTCTTATACTCTTGTGGGTATATTCTTGGTCGTATACTCTAGTGTGGGGATACTCTTATACTCTCGTGTGTTCTTTCTTATACTCTAGTGTGGGGATACTCTAGGTCTTATACTCTGGTGTGGGGATATTCTTGGTCTTATACTCTAGTGTGGGGATACTCTAGTTCTTATACTCTGGTGTGGGGATATTCTAGGTCTTGTACTCTGGTGTGGGGATATTCTAGGTCTTATACTCTGGTGTGGGGATATTCTAGGTCTTATACTCTAGTGTGGGGATATTCTTGGTCGTATACTCTAGTGTGGGGATATTCTTGGTCGTATACTCTAGTGTGGGGATATTCTTGGTCTTGTACTCTGGTGTGGGGATATTCTAGGTCTTATACTCTAGTGTAGGGATATTCTAGTGAGGGGATACTCAAGTGTTGGGAGAGTCTCGTCCTTTACTCTAGTGCAGGGATATTCTAGGTCGTATACTCTAGTGTGGGGATATTCTAGTTTTGGGATACTCTAGTGTGGGAAGACTCTAGTCTTATACTCTAATGTGGGGATATTCTAGTGAGGGGATACTCAAGTGTTGGGAGAGTCTCGTCCTTTACTCTAGTGTGAGGATATTCTAGTTTGGGGATATTCTAGGTCTTATACGGCAGGGTGGCCTAGTGGTTAGAGCGTTGGACTAGTAACGAAAGGTTGCAAGTTTGAATCCCCGAGCTGACAAGGTACAAATCTGTCGTTCTGCCCCTGAACAGGCAGTTAACCCACTGTTCCTAGGCCGTCATTGAAAATAAGAATTTGTTCTTAACTGACTTGCCTAGTAGAATAAAGGTAAAATAAAATAGTGTGGGTATACTCTAGGTTTTATAATTTAGTGTAGGAATGTTCTAGTGTGGGTATACTCTAGTGAGGGGATACTCTAGTGAGGGGATATTCTAGTATGGGGATACTCTCGGTTTTATACTCGAGTGTGGGGATACTCTAGGTTTTATACTTGAGTGTGGGGATACTCTAGTGTGGGGACACTAATATGGGGATACACTAGTTTGGGGATACTCTAGTGTGGGGATATTCTACTGAGGGGACACTAGTGTGGGGGATACTCTAGTGAGGGGATAGTCTAGTGTAGGGATATTCTAGGTCTCATACTCTAGTGTGGGGATATTCTAGGTTTTATATTCTAGTGTGGAGATACTCTATTGTGGGGATACTCTATTGTGGGGATACTCTAGGTTTAATGTTCTAGTGTAGAGATACCCTGGTGTGGGGATACTCTACTGTGTGGATACTCTACTGTGGGGATATTTTAGGTCTTATACTCTAGTGTGGGGATATTCTAGGTCTTATGCTATAGTGTGGGGATATTCTTGGTCTTATGCTCTAGTGTGGGGATTCTCTGGTGTGGGGATATTCTAGTGTGGGAATACTCTAGTATGGGGATGCTCTAGTGTGGGGATACTCTAGGTCTTATGCTCTAGTGTGGGGATACTCTAGTGTGGCGATATTCTTGTGTGGGTATACTCTTGGTCTTATACTCTTGTTTGGGGATACTCTAGTGTGGGGATACTCTGGTGTGCGGATATTCTAGGTCTTATACTCTAGTGTGGGGATATTCTAGGTCTTATACTCTGGTGTGGGGATATTCTAGTGTGGGGATACTCTCTGTTTTATATTCTAGTGTGTGGGTATTCTAGTGTGGGGATACTCTACTGTGGTGTTTCTCTAGTCTGGGGATATTTTAGGTATTATACTCTGGTGTGATGATACTCTAGGTCTTATACTCTAGTGTGGGGATACTCTAGTTCTTATACTCTGGTGTGGGGATACTCTAGGTCTTATACTCTGGTGTGGGGATATTCTTGGTCGTATACTCTAGTGTGGGGATATTCTAGGTCTTATACTCTGGTGTGGGGATATTCTTGGTCGTATACTCTAGTGTGGGAATATTATTGGTCTTATACTCTAGTGTGGGGATATTCTAGGTCTTATACTCTGGTGTGGGGATATTCTAGTTCTTATAATCTGGTGTGGGGATATTCTAGGTCTTATAGTCTAGTGTGGGGATATTCTTGGTCGTATACTCTAGTACGGGGATGTTCTTGGTCGTATACTCTAGTGTGGGGATATTCTAGGTCTTATACTTTTGTGTGGGGATTTCTAGTGTGGGAGTATTCTAGGTATTTTGCTCTAGTGTGGGGATACACTAGTGTGTTTGGATATTCTAGTGGGGGGATACTCTAGGTTTTATATTCTAGTGTGGGGTATTCTAGTATGGGGATACTCTATTGTGGTGATCCTCTAGGTATTTTACTCTGGTGTGTGGAGATTTAATGAGAGGTGGAGAGATGTGGAATGGAGAAGAGGGATAGAGAGGGATTAAGGAGAGTGGTTGAGAGAAGGTATGAGAATTGAAGAGTTATGAGGGTATGGTTCATTCTGCTATTCTACCTCACTAGTTACACAGAATAGTTTGAAAAGCACAAGTTAGGTCTTGATTGTGTTGATATTAGGTCTAGAATGTGTTGATATGGTTTGGGTATATACAATATTTTTTTAGGGGATTTATATAGAAATACAAATTACAAATTGAAAAGATATGACCATTTTTACAAATAAAAAATGGGGGATAATATATAAATATACCCTACCGTACAAACGTTTGTGGTCACAAGTACATTAGAGTGTCTAGTTTGAGACACAGACGAAATTAAATTCTACCCGCAAAACACCAGTCTCAATGTCAACAGCGAAGTGGCAACTCCGGGATGCTGGCCTTCTTGGCAAAGTTCCTCTGTCCAGTGTCTGTGTTCTTTTGCCCATCTTAATCTTTTATTTTTATTGGCCAGTCTGAGATAGGGATTTTTTCTTTGCAACCCTGCCTATAAGACCAGCATCTACCTTCCGGCGCCGACAGAGATGGCCGCCTCGCTTCGCGTTCCTAGGAAACTATGCAGTTTTTTTACGTGTTATTTCTTACATTAGTACCCCAGGTCATCTTAGGTTTCATTACATACAGTCGAGAAGAACTACTGAATATAAGATCAGTGTCAACTCACCATCAGTACGACCAAGAATATGTTTTCCGCGACGCGGATCCTGTGTTCTGCCTTACAAACAGGTCAACGGAATTGATTCCATGCAGCGACCCCCCAAAAAAACGACTTCGTAAAAGAGGGAAACGTAGCGGTCTTCTAATATAATATTTAATATTTAATAATAGTCTTCTGGTCAGACTCCGGACACGGGCACATCGCGCACCACTCCCTAGCATTCTTCTTGCCAATGTCCAGTCTCTTGACAACAAGGTTGATGAAATCCGAGCAAGGGTAGCATTCCAGAGGGACATCAGAGACTGTAACGTCCTCTGCTTCACGGAAACATGGCTCACTGGGAAGACGCTATCCGGGGTGGTGCAGCCAACGGGTTTCTCCACGCATCGCGCCGACAGAAACAAACATCTTTCTGGTAAGAAGAGTGGCGGGGGCGTATGCCTCATGACTAACGAGACATGGTGTGATGAAAGAAACATACAGGAACTCAAATCCTTCTGTTCACCTGATTTAGAATTCCTCACAATCAAATGTAGACCGCATTATCTACCAAGAGAATTCTCTTCGATTATAATCACAGCCGTATATATCCCCCCCCAAGCACACACATCGATGGCTCTGAACAAACTTTATTTAACTCTTTGCAAACTGGAAACCATTTATCCGGAGGCTGCATTCATTGTAGCTGGGGATTTTAACAAAGCTAATCTGAAAACAAGACTCCCTAAATTTTATCAGCATATCGATTGCGCAACCAGGGGTGGCAAAACCTTGGATCATTGTTACTCTAACTTCCGCGACGCATATAAGGCCCTGCCCCGCCCCCCTTTCGGAAAAGCTGACCACGACTCCATTTTGTTGATCCCTGCCTACAGACAGAAACTTAGACAAGAGGCTCCCACGCTGAGGTCTGTCCAACGCTGGTCCGACCAAGCTGACTCCACACTCCAAGACTGCTTCCATAACGTGGACTGGGACATGTTTCGTATTGCGTCAGATGGAAATATTGATGAATACGCTGATTCGGTGTGCGAGTTCATTAGAACGTGCGTTGAAGATGTCGTTCCCATAGCAACGATAAAAACATTCCCTAACCAGAAACCGTGGATTGATGGCAGCATTCGCGTGAAACTGAAAGCCCGAACCACTGCTTTTAATCAGGGCAAGGTGTCTGGTAACATGACCGAATACAAACAGTGCAGCTATTCCCTCCGCAAGGCTATTAAACAAGCTAAGCGTCAGTACAGAGACAAAGTAGAATCTCAATTCAATGGCTCAGACACAAGAGGCATTTGGCAGGGTCTACAGTCAATCACGGACTACAAGAAGAAACCCAGCCCAGTCACGGACCAGGATGTCTTGCTTTTTTGCCCGCTTTGAGGACAATACAGTGCCACTGACACGGCCTGCAACGAAAACATGCGGTCTCTCCTTCACTGCACCCGAGGTGAGTAAGACATTTAAACGTGTTAACCCTCGCAAGGCTGCAGGCCCAGACGGCATCCCCAGCCGCGCCCTCAGAGCATGTGCAGACCAGCTGGCCGGTGTGTTTACGGATATATTCAATCAATCCCTATACCAGTCTGCTGTTCCCACATGCTTCAAGAGGGCCACCATTGTTCCTGTTCCCAAGAAAGCTAAGGTAACTGAGCTAAACGACTACCGCCCCGTAGCACTCACTTCCGTCATCATGAAGTGCTTTGAGAGACTAGTCAAGGACCATATCACCTCCACCCTACCTGACACCCTAGACCCACTCCAATTTGCTTACCGCCCAAATAGGTCCACAGACGATGCAGTCTCAACCACACTGCACACTGCCCTAACCCACCTGGACAAGAGGAATACCTATGTGAGAATGCTGTTCATCGACAACTGCTCGGCATTCAACACCATAGTACCCTCCAAGCTCGTCATCAAGCTCGAGACCCTGGGTCTCGACCCCGCTCTGTGCAACTGGGTACTGGACTTCCTGACGGGCCGCCCCCAGGTGGTGAGGGTAGGCAACAACATCTCCTCCCCGCTGATCCTCAACACGGGGGCCCCACAAGGGTGCGTTCTGAGCCCTCTCCTGTACTCCCTGTTCACCCACGACTGCGTGGCCACGCACGCCTCCAACTCAATCATCAAGTTTGCGGATGACACAACAGTGGTAGGCTTGATTATCAACAACGACGAGACAGCCTACAGGGAGGAGGTGAGGGCCCTCGGAGTGTGGTGTCAGGAAAATAACCTCACACTCAACGTCAACAAAACTAAGGAGATGATTGTGGACTTCAGGAAACAGCAGAGGGAACACCCCCCTATCCACATCGATGGAACAGTAGTGGAGAGGGTAGCAAGTTTTAAGTTCCTCGGCATACACATCACAGACAAACTGAATTGGTCCACTCACACTGACAGCGTCGTGAAGAAGGCGCAGCAGCGCCTCTTTAACCTCAGGAGGCTGAAGAAATTTGGCTTGTCACCAAAAGCACTCACAAACTTCTACAGATGCACAATCGAGAGCATCCTGGCGGGCTGTATCACCGCCTGGTACGGCAACTGCTCCGCCCTCAACCGTAAGGCTCTCCAGAGGGTAGTGAGGTCTGCACAACGCATCACCGGGGGCAAACTACCTGCCCTCCAGGACACCTACACCACCCGATGTTACAAGAAGGCCATAACGATCATCAAGGACATCAACCACCCGAACCACTGCCTGTTCACCCCGCTATCATCCAGAAGGCGAGGTCAGTACAGGTGCATCAAAGCTGGGACCGAGAGACTGAAAAACAGCTTCTATCTCAAGGCCATCAAACTGTTAAACAGCCACCACTAACATTGAGTGGCTGCTGCCAACACACTGTCATTGACACTGACCCAACTCCAGCCACTTTAATAATGGGAATTGATGGGAAATTATGTAAATATATCACTAGCCACTTTAAACAATGCTACCTTATATAATGTTACTTACCCTACATTATTCATCTCATATGCATACGTATATACTATACTCTATATCATCGACTGCATCCTTATGTAATACATGTATCACTAGCCACTTTAACTATGCCACTTTGTTTACTTTGTCATCTCATATGTATATGCTGTACTCGATACCATCTACTGTATGCTGCCCTGTACCATCACTCATTCATATATCCTTATGTACATATTCTTTATCCCCTTACACTGTGTATAAGACAGTAGTTTTGGAATTGTTAGTTAGATTACTTGTTGGTTATCACTGCATTGTCGGAACTAGAAGCACAAGCATTTCGCTACACTCGCATTAACATCTGCTAACCATGTGTATGTGACAAATAAAATTTGATTTGATTTGATTTGAGCATCCCGGAGCCGCCTCTTCACTGTTGACGTTGAGACTGGTGTTTAGCGGGTACTATTTAATGAAGCTGCAAATTGAGGACTTGTGTGGCGTCTGTTTCTCAAACTAAACACACTAATGTAGTTGTCCTCTTGCTCAGTTGTGCACCGGGGGCCTCCCACTCTTTCTATTCTGGTTAGCACCAGTTTGCACTGTTCTAGAATGGAGTAGTACATAGTGTTGTACCAGATTTTCAGTTTCTTAGCAATTTCTCGCATGGAATGGCCTTCACTTTTCAGAACAAGAATAGACTGATGGGTTTCAGAAGAAAGGTTTTTGTTTCTGGACATTGGAACCTGTAATCAAACCCACAAATGCTGATGCTCCGGATCCAGTTTTCAGCTGTGCTAACATAATTGCAAAAGGGTTTCCTAATGATCATTTAGCCTTTTACAATGATAAACTTGGATTGAAACAAATGTAGATGTAGATACAACCTGCCATTGAAACAAATGTAGATGTAGATACAGTGGGGCAAAAAAGTATTTAGTCAGCCACCAATTGTGCAAGTTCTCCTACTTAAAAAGATGAGAGAGGCCTGTAATTTTCATCATAGGTACACTTCAACTATGACAGACAAAATGAGAAAAAAAATCACATTGTAGGATTTTTTATGAATTTATTTGCAAATTATGGTGGAAAATAAGTCCTCCTCACACACACAATGTAAATCAGAGGCCTACAGAACACCTACCAACTTTCAGTCCAGCCTCCTTCACACAGTACCATTGTCTATCTTGTTTTTTTTAACAAGGCAAGTCAGTTAAGAACAAACTCTTTTCGTTTTCAATGACAGCCTAGGAACAGTGGGTTAACTGCCTGTTCAGGGGCAGAACGACAGATTTGTACCTTGTCAGCTCGGGGATTTGAACTTGCAACCTTTCGGTTACTAGTCCAATGCTCTAACCACTAGGCTACCCTGCCGCCCCTTTATGACAAAAAATGGTTGGTTTCTCTGTAATCTCCGACACCCAGAATTAAAATCTTGCGTAATTGTGTCATATGCTCGATGAAGCTGTCGGGAAGACGTGTTTGAAAATATACTAACAAGCCTAACGAAGTCTCCACCACTCTAACAGAAACTCTCAGCCAGTTCCTGGGAAGAATATAAGCCAAATGTCCTCTCCCCTTTCGGAATTCGAAAGATTCAAGCACCTGCGAAATCAGGATTTGTGCTAGTGATCAGTGACGAAAAATCTGCGTAGCGGGAACATAGTTCCTCGTCAGGCGCCGCATCCTACAGTCTGTCGACAGACCCTTCTACCAGTTATGTAACGTGGTGCGTGCATCTGTCCATGAGAGATGTGTTCCTCTGAATCAACATAAAATCATGTCATCTCGAGGAGAAAGACTGGGAGATCAGGAGAGAGACAGAGAGATGATGGACAGAGCAATGTAAAAATCATTTTCTGGAAGGTGATGTAGCTCAAGTACCAAGTTAGCTACAGTATGTATGAAGTCTTGAGTAAAACTGAGGCCAGAGTAGGAACCATAGTAGGAACTCTTTCTCCCAGTAATGGTTAGCTGTAATGGTTAGCTGATGGCGAGAGTACAAGGCTTCGTGAGTGTTTAATGAGGTTCCTGTATTGATTTAAAAAATATATAAAAAAATGTTTACCCCTTTTTCCTCCCCAATTTCGTGGTATTCAGTTAGTTACAGTCTGGTCTCATCGCTGCAACTCCCGTATGGACTCGGGAGAAGCGAAGGTCAAGAGCCGTGCGTTTTCCAAAACACAACCCACACTGCTTCTTGAGACAATGCCTGCTTAACCCAGAAGCCAGCCACACCAATGTGTTAGAGGAAACACTGTTCACCTGGCGACCGTGTAAGCGTGCATGCACCTGGCCCACCACAAGAGTCGCTAGAGCGACAAGGACATCCCTGCCGGGCCAAACCTTTCCCTATCCCTGACAACGCTGGTCCAATTGTGCGCCACCCTATGGGTCTCCAGGTCGCGGCCGGCTGCGACACAGCCTGGACTCTAACCAGGATCTCTAGTGGTACAGCTAGCACTGCGATGCAGTGCCTTAGACCACTGCTCCACTCGGGAGGCTGTATTGATGTATGTGACCATACACTGAAGCACACATCACTGCACATGCATGCATGCACACACACACACACACACACACACTAGAACGATCAAACCGACTTTAAGATTGGTTAAATGACCTGTGATGTGAGTGAAGATTAATCCCGATCCGTAATGAACAGGTGCTCACATCCTGAACAGAGTAGTGTGTTTGTGCTTAGAGTTCAGTGCATGGCCACTTACACACACACTACTCTGTTCAGGATGTGAGCCCCCGTTAAGGATCAGGATTAATCTTCACTCACATCACGGGCCATTGAACCAATCTTATACTCTGTTTTATCATTCTAGAGAGAGAGAGAGAGTGTGTGTGTGTGTGTGTGTGTGTGTGTGTGTGTGTGTGTGTGTGTGTGTGTGTGTGTGTGTGTGTGTGTGTGTGTGTGTGTGTGTGTGTGTGTGTGTGTGTGTGTGTGTGTGTGTGTGTGTGTGTGTGTGCGTGAATGAAAGAGTGAGTTCATTATCCGGCCCATTGGTCCTTTAAACTGGTGCACCTACCAACCTGCCTGTCCTAACACTCCCAATCACACACACCAGCCTACCCAATCACACACCAGTCTACCCAGTCACACACACCAGCCTACCCAGTCACACACACCAGTCTACCCAGTCACACACACCAGCCTACCCAGTCACACACACCAGTCTACCCAGTCACACACACCAGCCTACCCAGTCACACACACCAGCCTACCCAATCACACACACCAGCCTACCCAGTCACACACACCAGCCTACCCAGTCACACACACCAGCCTACCCAGTCACACACACCAGCCTACCCAGTCACACACACCAGCCTACCCAGTCACACACCAGCCTACCCAGTCACACAATGGCTTTAAGGCCAATGAATATGTAATGATGCCAGTGGTGCTGTTGGCTCCTCAGCGTCCCAGCACTGGTTCACTTTCTGTGTCAGCTCAGCTCGGCTCAGCGGAATATGAATATGGATTATGGAATGTACCCAGTGGGCTACAGCTGGAAGGGAGGGAGGGGAGTTTTTACAGCCTTAATTACACACCATGTTATAATTATCCTCCCTTCCTTCTCTCTCCTTTCTCTTTCTCTCCATCTCTCTCTTTCTATGCCACAGTAACATTCAGAAAATATATTGATGGAGATATATATATTTTTTAGTTTAGTAGAGGTACAGTAGAGGTACTGTAGCTGCTTGCTACCTGAGGTCTTCAGTTGTGCTTTTTGTTCAACAACAAGGCTATGGTTTGTTATCTAACGAGTGTGACCTGTATCTCTGTGTAAACATGTTTAGTGTCACAGGGGATCATAAACCCTTGTAACCTCTTATTTTTATTTATTTATTTATTTTATTATTTTACCTTTATTTAACTAGGCAAGTCAGTTAAGAACAAATTCTTATTTTCAATGACGGCCTAGGAACATTGGGTTCACTGCCTGTTCAGGGGCTACATATTACCACAGGCTACATGCTATTTGAGAGTTTGCAGTGTGTCATAGCATTCCCCAATAATAGTGCATGACAGCCATGACCAACCTCTCCCATCCCACCACCATAACGTCACCATATGCAGTGTGTGTGTGTGTGTGTGTGTGTGTGTGTGTGTGTGTGTGTGTGTGTGTGTGTGTGTGTGTGTGTGTGTGTGTGTGTGTGTGTGTGTGTGTGTGTGTGTGTGTGTGTGTGTGTGTGTGTGTGTGTGTGTGTGTGTGTGTGTGTGTGTGTGTGTGTGTGTGTGTGTGTGTGTGTGGTCCCTGTGGTATGGAGATATTAGTGATTACGATAAGGATCCACCTTTAGCCAGCAATGCCCCCCTTGTGTCACTGACTGTCCCCAACCTCAAGACACCCCGCCACACACATACACAAAAACTCTCTCTTTCTCTCACGCTCTTTCTTTCATTCTCTCTCTCTTTATTACTTTCTCTTTCTCTCTTTCCCCCACTTTCCTAAATTAGCTCTATATCTGTTATGCCCTGTGTTTCCATTTGCCTATAATCTCATTACAGGGAGCGAGAGAGGGGGGGATGTACAGAAATAGATTGGTATGTTCCAGCTCATTTCCTCACTAAATTCAGCCGTTTAGGGCACAATAAACTCACTTTCAGCCTGCACTGCCACCAGCCCTGTGGAGTGTGTGTATGTGTTAGTGTCATGGTGGAGGGGTAACATGTTTAGTAGTCCTGTTTAGTGCTGGTTAGGTAGAGAGACTGTTGCTCTGGGCCTGTTTAGTGCTGGTTAGGTAGAGAGACTGTTGCTCTGGGCCTGTTTAGTGCTGGTTAGGGAGAGAGACCGTTGCTCTGGGCCTGTTTAGTGCTGGTTAGGTAGAGAGACTGTTGCTCTGGGCCTGTTTAGTGCTGGTTAGGTAGAGAGACTGTTGCTCTGAGCCTGTTTAGTGCTGCTTAGGTAGAGAGACTGTTGCTCTGAGCCTGTTTAGTGCTGTTAGGGAGAGAGACTGTTGCTCTGAGCCTGTTTAGTGCTGGTTAGGGAGAGGGACTGTTGCTGTGGGCCTGTTTAGTGCTGGTTAGGGAGAGAGACTGTTGCTCTGGGCCTGTGTAGTGCTGGTTAGGGAGAGAGACTGTTGCTCTGGGCCTGTTTAGTGCTGGTTAGGGAGAGAGACTGTTGCTCTGGGCCTGTTTAGTGCTGTTAGGGAGAGAGACTGTTGCTCTGAGCCTGTTTAGTGCTGTTAGGGAGAGAGACTGTTGCTCTGAGCCTGTTTAGTGCTGGTTAGGTAGAGAGACTGTTGCTCTGGGCCTGTTTAGTGCTGGTTAGGGAGAGAGACTGTTGCTCTGAGCCTGTTTAGTGCTGGTTAGGGAGAGAGACTGTTGCTCTGGGCCTGTTTAGTGCTGGTTAGGGAAAGAGACTATTGCTCTGAGCCTGTTTAGTGCTGGTTAGGTAGAGAGACTGTTGCTCTGGGCCTGTTTAGTGCTGGTTAGGGAGAGAGACCGTTGCTCTGGGCCTGTTTAGTGCTGGTTAGGTAGAGAGACTGTTGCTATGGGCCTGTTTAGTGCTGGTTAGGTAGAGAGACTGTTGCTCTGGGCCTGTTTAGTGCTGGTTAGGTAGAGAGACTGTTGCTCTGAGCCTGTTTAGTGCTGGTTAGGTAGAGAGACTGTTGCTCTGAGCCTGTTTAGTGCTGGTTAGGTAGAGAGACTTGCTCTGAGCCTGTTTAGTGCTGGTTAGGGAGAGAGACTGTTGCTCTGAGCCTGTTTAGTGCTGGTTAGGGAGAGAGACTGTTGCTCTGAGCCTGTTTAGTGCTGGTTAGGTAGAGACTGTTGCTCTGAGCCTGTTTGGTGCTAGTTAGGGAGAGGGACTGTTGCTCTGGGCCTGTTTAGTGCTCGTTAGGTAGAGACTGTTGCTCTGAGCCTGTTTAGTGCTAGTTAGGGAGAGGGACTGTTGCTCTGGGCCTGTTTAGTGCTGGTTAGGTAGAGAGACTGTTGCTCTGGGCCTGTTTAGTGCTGGTTAGGTAGAGAGACTGTTGCTCTGAGCCTGTTTAGTGCTGCTTAGGTAGAGAGACTGTTGCTCTGAGCCTGTTTAGTGCTGTTAGGGAGAGAGACTGTTGCTCTGAGCCTGTTTAGTGCTGGTTAGGGAGAGGGACTGTTGCTCTGGGCCTGTTTAGTGACGGTTAGGTAGAGAGACTGTTGCTCTGGGCCTGTTTAGTGCTGGTTAGGTAGAGAGACTGTTGCTCTGGGCCTGTTTAGTGCTGGTTAGGAGAGGGACTGTTGCTCTGGGCCTGTTTAGTGACGGTTAGGTAGAGAGACTGTTGCTCTGGGCCTGTTTAGTGCTGGTTAGGTAGAGAGACTGTTGCTCTGGGCCTGTTTAGTGCTGGTTAGGGAGAGGGACTGTTGCTCTGGGCCTGTTTAGTGCTGGTTAGGGAGAGAGACTATTGCTCTGAGCCTGTTTAGTGCTGGTTAGGGAGAGAGACTGTTGCTCTGGGCCTGTTTAGTGCTGGTTAGGGAGAGAGACTGTTGCTCTGGGCCTGTTTAGTGCTGTTAGGGAGAGAGACTGTTGCTCTGAGCCTGTTTAGTGCTGTTAGGGAGAGAGACTGTTGCTCTGAGCCTGTTTAGTGCTGGTTAGGTAGAGAGACTGTTGCTCTGGGCCTGTTTAGTGCTGGTTAGTGAGAGAGACTGTTGCTCTGAGCCTGTTTAGTGCTGGTTAGGGAGAGAGACTGTTGCTCTGAGCCTGTTTAGTGCCTGTTAGGGAGAGAGACCGTTGCTCTGGGCCTGTTTAGTGCTGGTTAGGGAGAGAGACTGTTGCTCTGGGCCTGTTTAGTGCTGGTTAGGGAGAGAGACTATTGCTCTGAGCCTGTTTAGTGCTGGTTAGGGAGAGAGACTGTTGCTCTGGGCCTGTTTAGTGCTGGTTAGGGAGAGGGACTGTTGCTCTGAGCCTGTTTAGTGCTGGTTAGGGAGAGAGACTGTTGCTCTGGGCCTGTTTAGTGCTGGTTAGGGAGAGAGACTGTTGCTCTGAGCCTGTTTAGTGCTGGTTAGGGAGAGAGACATTTGCTCTGGGCCTGTTTAGTGCTGGTTAGGGAGAGAGACTGTTGCTCTGAGCCTGTTTAGTGCTGGTTAGGGAGAGGGACTGTTGCTCTGGGCCTGTTTAGTGCTGGTTAGGGAGAGGGACTGTTGCTCTGGGCCTGTTTAGTGCTGGTTAGGGAGAGAGACTGTTGCTCTGGGCCTGTTTAGTGCTGGTTAGGGAGAGAGACTGTTGCTCTGAGCCTGTTTAGTGCTGGTTAGGTAGAGACTGTTGCTCTGGGCCTGTTTAGTGCTGGTTAGGGAGAGAGACTGTTGCTCTGGGCCTGTTTAGTGCTTGTTAGGGAGAGGGACTGTTGCTCTGGGCCTGTTTAGTGCTGGTTAGGTAGAGACTGTTGCTCTGGGCCTGTTTAGTGCTGGTTAGGAGAGAGACTGTTGCTCTGGGCCTGTTTAGTGCTGGTTAGGGAGAGGGACTGTTGCTCTGGGCCTGTTTAGTGCTGGTTAGGAGAGAGACTGTTGCTCTGGGCCTGTTTAGTGCTGGTTAGGGAGAGGGACTGTTGCTCTGTGCCTGTTTAGTGCTGGTTAGGTAGAGACTGTTGCTCTGGGCCTGTTTAGTGCTGGTTAGGGAGAGAGACTGTTGCTCTGAGCCTGTTTAGTGCTGGGCCTGTTTAGTGCTGGTTAGGGAGAGACATTTGCTCTGGGCCTGTTTAGTGTTGGTTAGGGAGAGAGACTGTTGCTCTGAGCCTGTTTAGTGCTGGTTAGGGAGAGGACTGTTGCTCTGGGCCTGTTTAGTGCTGGTTAGGGAGAGGGACTGTTGCTCTGGGCCTGTTTAGTGCTGGTTAGGGAGAGACTGTTGCTCTGGGCCTGTTTAGTGCTGGTTAGGGAGAGAGACTGTTGCTCTGAGCCTGTTTAGTGCTGGTTAGGTAGAGACTGTTGCTCTGGGCCTGTTTAGTGCTGGTTAGGGAGAGAGACTGTTGCTCTGGGCCTGTTTAGTGCTGGTTAGGGAGAGGGACTGTTGCTCTGGGCCTGTTTAGTGCTGGTTAGGTAGAGACTGTTGCTGTTGCTCTGGGCCTGTTTAGTGCTGGTTAGGGAGAGGGACTGTTGCTCTGGGCCTGTTTAGTGCTGGTTAGGGAGAGGGACTGTTGCTCTGAGCCTGTTTAGTGCTGGTTAGGGAGAGAGACTGTTGCTCTGGGCCTGTTTAGTGCTGGTTAGGGAGAGAGACTGTTGCTCTGAGCCTGTTTAGTGCTGGTTAGGGAGAGACATTTGCTCTGGGCCTGTTTAGTGCTGGTTAGGAGAGAGACTGTTGCTCTGAGCCTGTTTAGTGCTGGTTAGGGAGAGGGACTGTTGCTCTGGGCCTGTTTAGTGCTGGTTAGGGAGAGGGACTGTTGCTCTGGGCCTGTTTAGTGCTGGTTAGGGAGAGAGACTGTTGCTCTGGGCCTGTTTAGTGCTGGTTAGGGAGAGGGACTGTTGCTCTGGGCCTGTTTAGTGCTGGTTAGGGAGAGAGACTGTTGCTCTGAGCCTGTTTAGTGCTCGTTAGGTAGAGACTGTTGCTCTGGGCCTGTTTAGTGCTGGTTAGGGAGAGAGACTGTTGCTCTGGGCCTGTTTAGTGCTGGTTAGGGAGAGGGACTGTTGCTCTGGGCCTGTTTAGTGCTGGTTAGGTAGAGACTGTTGCTCTGAGCCTGTTTAGTGCTGTTAGGGAGAGAGACTGTTGCTCTGAGCCTGTTTAGTGCTGTTAGGGAGAGAGACTGTTGCTCTGAGCCTGTTTAGTGCTGGTTAGGTAGAGAGACTGTTGCTCTGGGCCTGTTTAGTGCTGGTTAGGGAGAGAGACTGTTGCTCTGAGCCTGTTTAGTGCTGGTTAGGGAGAGAGACTGTTGCTCTGGGCCTGTTTAGTGCTGGTTAGGGAAAGAGACTATTGCTCTGAGCCTGTTTAGTGCTGGTTAGGTAGAGAGACTGTTGCTCTGGGCCTGTTTAGTGCTGGTTAGGGAGAGAGACCGTTGCTCTGGGCCTGTTTAGTGCTGGTTAGGTAGAGAGACTGTTGCTATGGGCCTGTTTAGTGTTGGTTAGGGAGAGAGACTGTTGCTCTGAGCCTGTTTAGTGCTGGTTAGGGAGAGAGACTGTTGCTCTGAGCCTGTTTAGTGCTGGTTAGGTAGAGACTGTTGCTCTGAGCCTGTTTGGTGCTAGTTAGGGAGAGGGACTGTTGCTCTGGGCCTGTTTAGTGCTCGTTAGGTAGAGACTGTTGCTCTGAGCCTGTTTAGTGCTAGTTAGGGAGAGGGACTGTTGCTCTGGGCCTGTTTAGTGCTGGTTAGGTAGAGAGACTGTTGCTCTGGGCCTGTTTAGTGCTGGTTAGGTAGAGAGACTGTTGCTCTGAGCCTGTTTAGTGCTGCTTAGGTAGAGATACTGTTGCTCTGAGCCTGTTTAGTGCTGTTAGGGAGAGAGACTGTTGCTCTGAGCCTGTTTAGTGCTGGTTAGGGAGAGGGACTGTTGCTCTGGGCCTGTTTAGTGACGGTTAGGTAGAGAGACTGTTGCTCTGGGCCTGTTTAGTGCTGGTTAGGTAGAGAGACTGTTGCTCTGGGCCTGTTTAGTGCTGGTTAGGGAGAGGGACTGTTGCTCTGGGCCTGTTTAGTGACGGTTAGGTAGAGAGACTGTTGCTCTGGGCCTGTTTAGTGCTGGTTAGGGAGAGAGACTGTTGCTCTGAGCCTGTTTAGTGCTGGTTAGGGAGAGAGACTGTTGCTCTGGGCCTGTTTAGTGCTGGTTAGGGAGAGAGACTGTTGCTCTGAGCCTGTTTAGTGCTGGTTAGGGAGAGGGACTGTTGCTCTGGGCCTGTTTAGTGCTGGTTAGGGAGAGGGACTGTTGCTCTGGGCCTGTTTAGTGCTGGTTAGGGAGAGAGACTGTTGCTCTGGGCCTGTTTAGTGCTGGTTAGGGAGAGAGACTGTTGCTCTGAGCCTGTTTAGTGCTGGTTAGGTAGAGACTGTTGCTCTGGGCCTTTTAGTGCTGGTTAGGGAGAGAGACTGTTGCTCTGGGCCTGTTTAGTGCTGTTAGGGAGAGGGACTGTTGCTCTGGGCCTGTTTAGTGCTGGTTAGGTAGAGACTGTTGCTCTGACCTGTTGCTGGTTAGGGAGAGAGACTGGCTCTGCCTGTTTAGTGCTGGTTAGGGAGAGGGACTGTTGCTCTGGGCCTGTTTAGTGCTGGTTAGGGAGAGAGACTGTTGCTCTGGGCCTGTTTAGTGCTGGTTAGGGAGAGGGACTGTTGCTCTGTGCCTGTTTAGTGCTGGTTAGTGCTGGGCCTTAGGGAGAGAGACTGTTGCTCTGAGCCTGTTTAGTGCTGGTTAGGTAGAGACTGTTGCTCTGGGCCTGTTTAGTGCTGGTTAGGCTGGTTAGGGAGAGACATTTGCTCTGGGCCTGTTTAGTGTTGGTTAGGGAGAGAGACTGTTGCTCTGAGCCTGTTTAGTGCTGGTTAGGGAGAGGGACTGTTGCTCTGGGCCTGTTTAGTGCTGGTTAGGGAGGGACTGTTGCTCTGGGCCTGTTTAGTGCTGGTTAGGGAGAGACTGTTGCTCTGGGCCTGTTTAGTGCTGGTTAGGGAGAGAGACTGTTGCTCTGAGCCTGTTTAGTGCTGGTTAGGTAGAGACTGTTGCTCTGGGCCTGTTTAGTGCTGGTTAGGGAGAGAGACTGTTGCTCTGGGCCTGTTTAGTGCTGGTTAGGGAGAGGGACTGTTGCTCTGGGCCTGTTTAGTGCTGGTTAGGTAGAGACTGACTGTTGCTCTGGGCCTGTTTAGTGCTGGTTAGGGAGAGGGACTGTTGCTCTGGGCCTGTTTAGTGCTGGTTAGGGAGAGGGACTGTTGCTCTGGGCCTGTTTAGTGACGGTTAGGTAGAGAGACTGTTGCTCTGGGCCTGTTTAGTGCTGGTTAGGGAGAGAGACTGTTGCTCTGAGCCTGTTTAGTGCTGGTTAGGGAGAGAGACATTTGCTCTGGGCCTGTTTAGTGCTGGTTAGGGAGAGAGACTGTTGCTCTGAGCCTGTTTAGTGCTGGTTAGGGAGAGGGACTGTTGCTCTGGGCCTGTTTAGTGCTGGTTAGGGAGAGGGACTGTTGCTCTGGGCCTGTTTAGTGCTGGTTAGGGAGAGAGACTGTTGCTCTGGGCCTGTTTAGTGCTGGTTAGGGAGAGGGACTGTTGCTCTGGGCCTGTTTAGTGCTGGTTAGGGAGAGAGACTGTTGCTCTGAGCCTGTTTAGTGCGTGTTAGGTAGAGACTGTTGCTCTGGGCCTGTTTAGTGCTGGTTAGGGAGAGAGACTGTTGCTCTGGGCCTGTTTAGTGCTGGTTAGGGAGAGGGACTGTTGCTCTGGGCCTGTTTAGTGCTGGTTAGGTAGAGACTGTTGCTCTGAGCCTGTTTAGTGC
Source organism: Oncorhynchus keta (assembly GCF_023373465.1). Taxonomy (NCBI): domain Eukaryota; kingdom Metazoa; phylum Chordata; class Actinopteri; order Salmoniformes; family Salmonidae; genus Oncorhynchus; species Oncorhynchus keta. The sequence goes on along the minus strand of NC_068451.1, from coordinate 18,594,569 downwards.
TGGTTAGGGAGAGACTGTTGCTCTGAGCCTGTTTAGTGCTGTTAGGGAGAGAGACTGTTGCTCTGAGCCTGTTTAGTGCTGGTTAGGTAGAGAGACTGTTGCTCTGGGCCTGTTTAGTGCTGGTTAGGGAGAGACTGTTGCTCTGAGCCTGTTTAGTGCTGGTTAGGGAGAGAGACTGTTGCTCTGGGCCTGTTTAGTGCTGGTTAGGGAAAGAGACTGTTGCTCTGAGCCTGTTTAGTGCTGGTTAGGGAGAGAGACTGTTGCTCTGGGCCTGTTTAGTGCTGGTTAGGGAGAGAGACTGTTGCTCTGGGCCTGTTTAGTGCTGGTTAGGTAGAGACTGTTGCTCTGGGCCTGTTTAGTGCTGGTTAGGTAGAGAGACTGTTGCTCTGGGCCTGTTTAGTGCTGGTTAGGTAGAGAGACTGTTGCTCTGAGCCTGTTTAGTGCTGGTTAGGTAGAGACTGTTGCTCTGAGCCTGTTTAGTGCTGGTTAGGTAGAGAGACTTGCTCTGAGCCTGTTTAGTGCTGGTTAGGAGAGAGACTGTTGCTCTGAGCCTGTTTAGTGCTGGTTAGGGAGAGACTGTTGCTCTGGGCCTGTTTAGTGCTGGTTAGGTAGAGACTGTTGCTCTGAGCCTGTTTGGTGCTAGTTAGGGAGAGGGACTGTTGCTCTGGGCCTGTTTAGTGCTCGTTAGGTAGAGACTGTTGCTCTGAGCCTGTTTAGTGCTAGTTAGGGAGAGGGACTGTTGCTCTGGGCCTGTTTAGTGCTGGTTAGGTAGAGAGACTGTTGCTCTGGGCCTGTTTAGTGCTGGTTAGGTAGAGAGACTGTTGCTCTGAGCCTGTTTAGTGCTGTTTAGGTAGAGAGACTGTTGCTCTGAGCCTGTTTAGTGCTGTTAGGGAGAGAGACTGTTGCTCTGGGCCTGTTTAGTGCTGGTTAGGGAGAGGGACTGTTGCTCTGGGCCTGTTTAGTGACGGTTAGGTAGAGAGACTGTTGCTCTGGGCCTGTTTAGTGCTGGTTAGGTAGAGAGACTGTTGCTCTGGGCCTGTTTAGTGCTGGTTAGGGAGAGGGACTGTTGCTCTGGGCCTGTTTAGTGACGGTTAGGTAGAGAGACTGTTGCTCTGGGCCTGTTTAGTGCTGGTTAGGTAGAGAGACTGTTGCTCTGGGCCTGTTTAGTGCTGGTTAGGGAGAGGGACTGTTGCTCTGGGCCTGTTTAGTGCTGGTTAGGGAGAGAGACTATTGCTCTGAGCCTGTTTAGTGCTGGTTAGGGAGAGAGACTGTTGCTCTGGGCCTGTTTAGTGCTGGTTAGGGAGAGAGACTGTTGCTCTGGGCCTGTTTAGTGCTGTTAGGGAGAGAGACTGTTGCTCTGAGCCTGTTTAGTGCTGTTAGGGAGAGAGACTGTTGCTCTGAGCCTGTTTAGTGCTGGTTAGGGAGAGAGACTGTTGCTCTGGGCCTGTTTAGTGCTGGTTAGTGAGAGAGACTGTTGCTCTGAGCCTGTTTAGTGCTGGTTAGGGAGAGAGACTGTTGCTCTGAGCCTGTTTAGTGCCTGTTAGGGAGAGAGACCGTTGCTCTGGGCCTGTTTAGTGCTGGTTAGGGAGAGAGACTGTTGCTCTGGGCCTGTTTAGTGCTGGTTAGGAGAGAGACTATTGCTCTGACCTGTTTAGCTGGTTAGGGAGAGAGACTGTTGCTCTGGGCCTGTTTAGTGCTGGTTAGGGAGAGGGACTGTTGCTCTGAGCCTGTTTAGTGCTGGTTAGGGAGAGAGACTGTTGCTCTGGGCCTGTTTAGTGCTGGTTAGGGAGAGACTGTTGCTCTGAGACTGTTTAGTGCTGGTTAGGGAGAGAGACATTTGCTCTGGGCCTGTTTAGTGTTGGTTAGGGAGAGAGACTGTTGCTCTGAGCCTGTTTAGTGCTGGTTAGGGAGAGGGACTGTTGCTCTGGGCCTGTTTAGTGCTGGTTAGGGAGAGGGACTGTTGCTCTGGGCCTGTTTAGTGCTGGTTAGGGAGAGAGACTGTTGCTCTGGGCCTGTTTAGTGCTGGTTAGGGAGAGAGACTGTTGCTCTGAGCCTGTTTAGTGCTGGTTAGGTAGAGACTGTTGCTCTGGGCCTGTTTAGTGCTGGTTAGGGAGAGAGACTGTTGCTCTGGGCCTGTTTAGTGCTGGTTAGGGAGAGGGACTGTTGCTCTGGGCCTGTTTAGTGCTGGTTAGGTAGAGACTGTTGCTCTGAGCCTGTTTAGTGCTGGTTAGGGAGAGAGACTGTTGCTCTGGGCCTGTTTAGTGCTGGTTAGGGAGAGGGACTGTTGCTCTGGGCCTGTTTAGTGCTGGTTAGGGAGAGAGACTGTTGCTCTGGGCCTGTTTAGTGCTGGTTAGGGAGAGGGACTGTTGCTCTGTGCCTGTTTAGTGCTGGTTAGGTAGAGACTGTTGCTCTGGGCCTGTTTAGTGCTGGTTAGGGAGAGAGACTGTTGCTCTGAGCCTGTTTAGTGCTGGTTAGGTAGAGACTGTTGCTCTGGGCCTGTTTAGTGCTGGTTAGGGAGAGAGACATTTGCTCTGGGCCTGTTTAGTGTTGGTTAGGGAGAGAGACTGTTGCTCTGAGCCTGTTTAGTGCTGGTTAGGGAGAGGGACTGTTGCTCTGGGCCTGTTTAGTGCTGGTTAGGGAGAGGGACTGTTGCTCTGGGCCTGTTTAGTGCTGGTTAGGGAGAGAGACTGTTGCTCTGGGCCTGTTTAGTGCTGGTTAGGGAGAGAGACTGTTGCTCTGAGCCTGTTTAGTGCTGGTTAGGTAGAGACTGTTGCTCTGGGCCTGTTTAGTGCTGGTTAGGGAGAGAGACTGTTGCTCTGGGCCTGTTTAGTGCTGGTTAGGGAGAGGGACTGTTGCTCTGGGCCTGTTTAGTGCTGGTTAGGTAGAGACTGTTGCTGTTGCTCTGGGCCTGTTTAGTGCTGGTTAGGGAGAGGGACTGTTGCTCTGGGCCTGTTTAGTGCTGGTTAGGGAGAGGGACTGTTGCTCTGAGCCTGTTTAGTGCTGGTTAGGGAGAGAGACTGTTGCTCTGGGCCTGTTTAGTGCTGGTTAGGGAGAGAGACTGTTGCTCTGAGCCTGTTTAGTGCTGGTTAGGGAGAGAGACATTTGCTCTGGGCCTGTTTAGTGCTGGTTAGGGAGAGAGACTGTTGCTCTGAGCCTGTTTAGTGCTGGTTAGGGAGAGGGACTGTTGCTCTGGGCCTGTTTAGTGCTGGTTAGGGAGAGGGACTGTTGCTCTGGGCCTGTTTAGTGCTGGTTAGGGAGAGAGACTGTTGCTCTGGGCCTGTTTAGTGCTGGTTAGGGAGAGGGACTGTTGCTCTGGGCCTGTTTAGTGCTGGTTAGGGAGAGAGACTGTTGCTCTGAGCCTGTTTAGTGCTCGTTAGGTAGAGACTGTTGCTCTGGGCCTGTTTAGTGCTGGTTAGGGAGAGAGACTGTTGCTCTGGGCCTGTTTAGTGCTGGTTAGGGAGAGGGACTGTTGCTCTGGGCCTGTTTAGTGCTGGTTAGGTAGAGACTGTTGCTCTGAGCCTGTTTAGTGCTGGTTAGGGAGAGAGACTGTTGCTCTGGGCCTGTTTAGTGCTGGTTAGGGAGAGGGACTGTTGCTCTGGGCCTGTTTAGTGCTGGTTAGGGAGAGAGACTGTTGCTCTGAGCCTGTTTAGTGCTGGTTAGGTAGAGACTGTTGCTCTGGGCCTGTTTAGTGCTGGTTAGGGAGAGAGACATTTGCTCTGGGCCTGTTTAGTGTTGGTTAGGGAGAGAGACTGTTGCTCTGAGCCTGTTTAGTGCTGGTTAGGGAGAGGGACTGTTGCTCTGGGCCTGTTTAGTGCTGGTTAGGGAGACTGTTGCTCTGGGCCTGTTTAGTGCTGGTTAGGAGAGAGACTGTTGCTCTGGGCCTGTTTAGTGCTGGTTAGGAGAGGGACTGTTGCTCTGGGCCTGTTTAGTGCTGGTTAGGGAGAGGGACTGTTGCTCTGGGCCTGTTTAGTGCTGGTTAGGGAGAGAGACTGTTGCTCTGGGCCTGTTTAGTGCTGGTTAGGAGAGGGACTGTTGCTCTGGGCCTGTTTAGTGCTGGTTAGGAGAGACTGTTGCTCTGAGCCTGTTTAGTGCTGGTTAGGGAGAGGGACTGTTGCTCTGGGCCTGTTTAGTGCTGGTTAGGGAGAGAGACTGTTGCTCTGAGCCTGTTTAGTGCTGGTTAGGTAGAGACTGACTGGTTAGGGAGAGAGACATTTGCTCTGGGCCTGTTTAGTGTTGGTTAGGGATAGAGACTGTTGCTCTGAGCCTGTTTAGTGCTGGTTAGGGAGAGGGACTGTTGCTCTGGGCCTGTTTAGTGCTGGTTAGGGAGAGGGGCTGTTGCTCTGGGCCTGTTTAGTGCTGGTTAGGGAGAGAGACTGTTGCTCTGGGCCTGTTTAGTGCTGGTTAGGGAGAGAGACTGTTGCTCTGGGCCTGTTTAGTGCTGGTTAGGGAGAGAGACTGTTGCTCTGAGCCTGTTTAGTGCTGGTTAGGTAGAGACTGTTGCTCTGGGCCTGTTTAGTGCTGGTTAGGGAGAGAGACTGTTGCTCTGGGCCTGTTTAGTGCTGGTTAGGGAGAGGGACTGTTGCTCTGGGCCTGTTTAGTGCTGGTTAGGTAGAGACTGTTGCTCTGGGCCTGTTTAGTGCTGGTTAGGGAGAGGGACTGTTGCTCTGGGCCTGTTTAGTGCTGGTTAGGGAGAGGGACTGTTGCTCTGAGCCTGTTTAGTGCTGGTTAGGGAGAGAGACTGTTGCTCTGGGCCTGTTTAGTGCTGGTTAGGGAGAGAGACTGTTGCTCTGAGCCTGTTTAGTGCTGGTTAGGGAGAGAGACATTTGCTCTGGGCCTGTTTAGTGCTGGTTAGGGAGAGACTGTTGCTCTGAGCCTGTTTAGTGCTGGTTAGGGAGAGGGACTGTTGCTCTGGGCCTGTTTAGTGCTGGTTAGGGAGAGGACTGTTGCTCTGGGCCTGTTTAGTGCTGGTTAGGGAGAGAGACTGTTGCTCTGGGCCTGTTTAGTGCTGGTTAGGGAGAGGGACTGTTGCTCTGGGCCTGTTTAGTGCTGGTTAGGAGAGAGACTGTTGCTCTGAGCCTGTTTAGTGCTGGTTAGGTAGAGACTGTTGCTCTGGGCCTGTTTAGTGCTGGTTAGGGAGAGGACTGTTGCTCTGGGCCTGTTTAGTGCTGGTTAGGGAGACTGTTGCTCTGGGCCTGTTTAGTGCTGGTTAGGGAGAGGGACTGTTGCTCTGGGCCTGTTTAGTGCTGGTTAGGGAGAGAGACTGTTGCTCTGAGCCTGTTTAGTGCTGTTTAGTGCTCTGGGCCTTTTAGTGCTGGTTAGGGAGAGACTGTTGCTCTGGGCCTGTTTAGTGCTGGTTAGGGAGAGGGACTGTTGCTCTGGGCCTGTTTAGTGCTGGTTAGGTAGAGACTGTTGCTCTGAGCCTGTTTAGTGCTGGTTAGGAGAGACTGTTGCTCTGGGCCTGTTTAGTGCTGGTTAGGGAGAGGGACTGTTTAGTGCTGGTTAGGGAGAGAGACTGTTGCTCTGGGCCTGTTTAGTGCTGGTTAGGGAGAGAGACTGTTGCTCTGAGCCTGTTTAGTGAGGTTAGGTAGAGAGACTGTTGCTCTGGGCCTGTTTAGTGCTGGTTAGGTAGAGAGACTGTTGCTCTGGGCCTGTTTAGGCCTGTTAGGGAGAGGGACTGCTGGGCCTGTTTAGTGCTGGTTAGGAGAGACTGTTGCTCTGGGCCTGTTTAGTGCTGGTTAGGGAGAGGGACTGTTGCTCTGGGCCTGTTTAGTGCTGGTTAGGGAGAGAGACTGTTGCTCTGAGCCTGTTTAGTGCTGGTTAGGCTGTTTAGTGCTGGTTAGGAGAGAGACTGTTGCTCTGGGCCTGTTTAGTGCTGGTTAGGGAGAGAGACTGTTGCTCTGGCCTGTTTAGTGCTGGTTAGGAGAGAGACTGTTGCTCTGAGCCTGTTGTGCTGGTTAGGTAGAGAGACTGTTGCTCTGGGCCTGTTTAGTGCTGGTTAGGAGAGAGACTGTTGCTCTGGGCCTGTTTAGTGCTGGTTAGGGAGAGAGACTGTTGCTCTGACTGTTGCTCTGGGCCTGTTTAGTGCTGGTTAGGGAGAGAGACTGTTGCTCTGGGCCTGTTTAGTGCTGGTTAGGAGAGAGACTGCTCTGCTGCTGGTTAGGGAGAGACTGTTGCTCTGGGCCTGTTTAGTGCTGGTTAGGGAGAGGGACTGTTGCTCTGAGCCTGTTTAGTGCTGGTTAGGGAGAGAGACTGTTGCTCTGGGCCTGTTTAGTGCTGGTTAGGGAGAGAGACTGTTGCTCTGAGCCTGTTTAGTGCTGGTTAGGAGAGAGACTGTTGCTCTGGGCCTGTTTAGTGCTGGTTAGGAGAGAGACTGTTGCTCTGAGCCTGTTTAGTGCTGGTTAGGGAGAGGGACTGTTGCTCTGGGCCTGTTTAGTGCTGGTTAGGGAGAGGGACTGTTGCTCTGGGCCTGTTTAGTGCTGGTTAGGGAGAGAGACTGTTGCTCTGGGCCTGTTTAGTGCTGGTTAGGGAGAGAGACTGTTGCTCTGAGCCTGTTTAGTGCTGGTTAGGTAGAGACTGTTGCTCTGGGCCTGTTTAGTGCTGGTTAGTGTTGCTCTGGGCCTGTTTAGTGCTGTTAGGGAGAGGGACTGTTGCTCTGGGCCTGTTTAGGTAGAGACTGTTGCTCTGAGCCTGTTTAGTGCTGGTTAGGGAGAGAGACTGTTGCTCTGGGCCTGTTTAGTGCTGGTTAGGGAGAGGGACTGTTGCTCTGGGCCTGTTTAGTGCTGGTTAGGGAGAGAGACTGTTGCTCTGGGCCTGTTTAGTGCTGGTTAGGGAGAGGGACTGTTGCTCTGTGCCTGTTTAGTGCTGGTTAGGTAGAGACTGTTGCTCTGGGCCTGTTTAGCTCTGAGCCTGTTTAGTGCTGGTTAGGTAGAGACTGTTGCTCTGGGCCTGTTTAGTGCTGGTTAGGGAGAGAGACTGTTGCTCTGGGCCTGTTTAGTGCTGGTTAGGGAGAGAGACTGTTGCTCTGGGCCTGTTTAGTGCTGGTTAGGGAGAGGGACTGTTGCTCTGGGCCTGTTTAGTGCTGGTTAGGGAGAGAGACTGTTGCTCTGGGCCTGTTTAGTGCTGGTTAGGGAGAGAGACTGTTGCTCTGGGCCTGTTTAGTGCTGGTTAGGGAGAGAGACTGTTGCTCTGAGCCTGTTTAGTGCTGGTTAGGTAGAGACTGTTGCTCTGGGCCTGTTTAGTGCTGGTTAGGGAGAGAGACTGTTGCTCTGGGCCTGTTTAGTGCTGGTTAGGGAGAGGGACTGTTGCTCTGGGCCTGTTTAGTGCTGGTTAGGTAGAGAGACTGTTGCTCTGGGCCTGTTTAGTGCTGGTTAGGAGAGGGACTGTTGCTCTGGGCCTGTTTAGTGCTGGTTAGGGAGAGAGACTGTTGCTCTGGCCTGTTTAGCCTGTTGCTCTGTTTAGTGCTGGTTAGGAGAGAGACTGTTGCTCTGGGCCTGTTTAGTGCTGGTTAGGGAGAGAGACTGTTTGCTCTGGGCCTGTTTAGTGCTGGTTAGGGAGAGAGACTGTTGCTCTGAGCCTGTTTAGTGCTGGTTAGGGAGAGGGACTGTTGCTCTGGGCCTGTTTAGTGCTGGTTAGGGAGAGGGACTGTTGCTCTGGGCCTGTTTAGTGCTGGTTAGGGAGAGAGACTGTTGCTCTGGGCCTGTTTAGTGCTGGTTAGGGAGAGACTGTTGCTCTGGGCCTGTTTAGTGCTGGTTAGGAGAGAGACTGTTGCTCTGGGCCTGTTTAGTGCTGGTTAGGGAGAGAGACTGCTGGTTAGGCTGGTTAGAGAGACTGTTGCTCTGGGCCTGTTTAGTGCTGGTTAGGGAGAGACTGTTGCTCTGAGCCTGTTTAGTGCTGGTTAGGAGAGAGACTGTTGCTCTGGGCCTGTTTAGTGCTGGTTAGGGAGAGAGACTGTTGCTCTGGGCCTGTTTAGTGCTGGTTAGGGAGAGAGACTGTTGCTCTGGGCCTGTTTAGTGCTGGTTAGGTAGAGAGGGCCTGTTGCTCTGCTCTGCCTGTTTAGTGCTGGTTAGGAGAGAGACTGTTGCTCTGAGCCTGTTTAGTGCTGGTTAGGGAGAGGACTGTTGCTCTGGGCCTGTTTAGTGCTGGTTAGGGAGAGAGACTGTTGCTCTGGGCCTGTTTAGTGCTGGTTAGGGAGAGAGACTGTTGCTCTGGGCCTGTTTAGTGCTGGTTAGGGAGAGGACTGTTGCTCTGGGCCTGTTTAGTGCTGGTTAGGGAGAGGACTGTTGCTCTGGGCCTGTTTAGTGCTGGTTAGGGAGAGAGACTGTTGCTCTGGGCCTGTTTAGTGCTGGTTAGGGAGAGAGACTGTTGCTCTGGGCCTGTTTAGTGCTGGTTAGGAGAGAGACTGTTGCTCTGGGCCTGTTTAGTGCTGGTTAGGGAGAGAGACTGTTGCTCTGAGCCTGTTTAGTGCTGGTTAGGAGAGAGACTGTTGCTCTGGGCCTGTTTAGTGCTGGTTAGGGAGAGACTGTTGCTGTGCTGCTGTTGCTGAGCCTGTTTAGTGCTGGTTAGGGAGAGGGACTGTTGCTCTGGGCCTGTTTAGTGCTGGTTAGGAGAGGGGCTGTTGCTCTGGGCCTGTTTAGTGCTGGTTAGGAGAGAGACTGTTGCTCTGGGCCTGTTTAGTGCTGGTTAGGGAGAGAGACTGTTGCTCTGGGCCTGTTTAGTGCTGGTTAGGGAGAGAGACTGTTGCTCTGGGCCTGTTTAGTGCTGGTTAGGGAGAGACTGTTGCTCTGGGCCTGTTTAGTGCTGGTTAGGGAGAGAGACTGTTGCTCTGGGCCTGTTTAGTGCTGGTTAGGGAGAGGGACTGTTGCTCTGGGCCTGTTTAGTGCTGGTTAGTGCTGGTTAGAGAGAGACTGTTGCTCTGGGCCTGTTTAGTGCTGGTTAGGGAGAGGGACTGTTGCTCTGGGCCTGTTTAGTGCTGGTTAGGGAGAGAGACTGTTGCTCTGGGCCTGTTTAGTGCTGGTTAGGGAGAGACTGTTGCTCTGAGACTGGTTAGGAGAGAGACATTTGCTCTGGGCCTGTTTAGTGCTGGTTAGGAGAGAGACTGTTGCTCTGGGCCTGTTTAGTGCTGGTTAGGGAGAGACTGTTGCTCTGGGCCTGTTTAGTGCTGGTTAGGGAGAGGGACTGTTGCTCTGGGCCTGTTTAGTGCTGGTTAGGAGAGAGACTGTGCTCTGGGCCTGTTTAGTGCTGGTTAGGGAGAGACTGTTGCTCTGGGCCTGTTTAGTGCTGGTTAGGGAGAGAGACTGTTGCTCTGGCCTGTTTAGTGCTGGTTAGGTAGCTGGGCCTTTTAGTGCTGGTTAGGGAGAGACTGTTGCTCTGGGCCTGTTTAGTGCTGGTTAGGCTGGTTAGAGAGGACTGTTGCTCTGGGCCTGTTTAGTGCTGGTTAGGGAGAGGGACTGTTGCTCTGGGCCTGTTTAGTGCTGGTTAGGGAGAGAGACTGTTGCTCTGGGCCTGTTTAGTGCTGGTTAGGGAGAGAGACTGTTGCTCTGGGCCTGTTTAGTGCTGGTTAGGAGAGGGACTGTTGCTCTGGGCCTGTTTAGTGCTGGTTAGGAGAGAGTTTAGTGCTGGTTAGGGAGAGGGACTGTTGCTCTGGGCCTGTTTAGTGCTGGTTAGGAGAGAGACTGTTGCTCTGAGCCTGTTTAGTTGCTGTTGCTGGGCCTGTTTAGTGCTGGTTAGGTAGAGACTGTTGCTCTGGGCCTGTTTAGTGCTGGTTAGGAGAGAGACTGTTGCTCTGGGCCTGTTTAGTGCTGGTTAGGGAGAGGGACTGTTGCTCTGGGCCTGTTTAGTGCTGGTTTTAGTGCTGGTTAGAGAGACTGTTGCTCTGGGCCTGTTTAGTGCTGGTTAGGGAGAGAGACTGTTGCTCTGGGCCTGTTTAGTGCTGGTTAGGGAGAGAGACTGTTGCTCTGGGCCTGTTTAGTGCTGGTTAGGGAGAGGGACTGGCTCTGGGCCTGTTTAGTGCTGGTTAGGGAGAGACTGTTGCTCTGGGCCTGTTTAGTGCTGGTTAGGGAGAGAGACTGTTGCTCTGGGCCTGTTTAGTGCTGGTTAGGGAGAGGGACTGTTGCTCTGGGCCTGTTTAGTGCTGGTTAGGAGAGGACTGTTGCTCTGGGCCTGTTTAGTGCTGGTTAGGGAGAGAGACTGTTGCTCTGGGCCTGTTTAGTGCTGGTTAGGGAGAGGGACTGTTGCTCTGGGCCTGTTTAGTGCTGGTTAGGGAGAGAGACTGTTGCTCTGGGCCTGTTTAGTGCTGGTTAGGGAGAGAGACTGTTGCTCTGGGCCTGTTTAGTGCTGGTTAGGGAGAGGGACTGTTGCTCTGGGCCTGTTTAGTGCTGGTTAGGGAGAGAGACTGTTGCTCTGAGCCTGTTTAGTGCTGGTTAGGTAGAGACTGTTGCTCTGGGCCTGTTTAGTGCTGGTTAGGGAGAGAGACATTTGCTCTGGGCCTGTTTAGTGTTGGTTAGGGAGAGAGACTGTTGCTCTGGGCCTGTTTAGTGCTGGTTAGGGAGAGGGACTGTTGCTCTGGGCCTGTTTAGTGCTGGTTAGGGAGAGAGACTGTTGCTCTGGGCCTGTTTAGTGCTGGTTAGGGAGAGAGACTGTTGCTCTGGGCCTGTTTAGTGCTGGTTAGGGAGAGGGACTGTTGCTCTGGGCCTGTTTAGTGCTGGTTAGGGAGAGGGACTGTTGCTCTGGGCCTGTTTAGTGCTGGTTAGGGAGAGAGACTGTTGCTCTGGGCCTGTTTAGTGCTGGTTAGGGAGAGGGACTGTTGCTCTGGGCCTGTTTAGTGCTGGTTAGGGAGAGAGACTGTTGCTCTGAGCCTGTTTAGTGCTGGTTAGGGAGAGGGACTGTTGCTCTGGGCCTGTTTAGTGCTGGTTAGGGAGAGACTGTTGCTCTGAGCCTGTTTAGTGCTGGTTAGGTAGAGACTGTTGCTCTGGGCCTGTTTAGTGCTGGTTAGGGAGAGAGACATTTGCTCTGGGCCTGTTTAGTGCTGGTTAGGGAGAGAGACTGTTGCTCTGAGCCTGTTTAGTGCTGGTTAGGGAGAGGGACTGTTGCTCTGGGCCTGTTTAGTGCTGGTTAGGGAGAGGGACTGTTGCTCTGGGCCTGTTTAGTGCTGGTTAGGGAGAGAGACTGTTGCTCTGGGCCTGTTTAGTGCTGGTTAGGGAGAGAGACTGTTGCTCTGGGCCTGTTTAGTGCTGGTTAGGGAGAGAGACTGTTGCTCTGAGCCTGTTTAGTGCTGGTTAGGTAGAGACTGTTGCTCTGGGCCTGTTTAGTGCTGGTTAGGAGAGAGACTGTTGCTCTGGGCCTGTTTAGTGCTGGTTAGGGAGAGGGACTGCTGCTCTGGGCCTTTTAGTGCTGGTTAGAGAGACTGTTGCTCTGGGCCTGTTTAGTGCTGGTTAGGGAGAGGGACTGTTGCTCTGGGCCTGTTTAGTGCTGGTTAGGGAGAGGGACTGTTGCTCTGAGCCTGTTTAGTGCTGGTTAGGGAGAGAGACTGTTGCTCTGGGCCTGTTTAGTGCTGGTTAGGGAGAGAGACTGTTGCTCTGAGCCTGTTTAGTGCTGGTTAGGGAGAGAGACTTTTGCTCTGGGCCTGTTTAGTGCTGGTTAGGGAGAGAGACTGTTGCTCTGAGCCTGTTTAGTGCTGGTTAGGGAGAGGGACTGTTGCTCTGGGCCTGTTTAGAGAGAGGGACTGTTGCTCTGGGCCTGTTTAGTGCTGGTTAGGGAGAGAGACTGTTGCTCTGGGCCTGTTTAGTGCTGGTTAGGGAGAGGGACTGTTGCTCTGGGCCTGTTTAGTGCTGGTTAGGGAGAGAGACTGTTGCTCTGAGCCTGTTTAGTGCTGGTTAGGTAGAGACTGTTGCTCTGGGCCTGTTTAGTGCTGGTTAGGGAGAGAGACTGTTGCTCTGGGCCTGTTTAGTGCTGGTTAGGGAGAGGGACTGTTGCTCTGGGCCTGTTTAGTGCTGGTTAGGGAGAGAGACTGTTGCTCTGGGCCTGTTTAGTGCTGGTTAGGGAGAGGGACTGTTGCTCTGGGCCTGTTTAGTGCTGGTTAGGGAGAGAGACTGTTGCTCTGGGCCTGTTCAGTGCTGGTTAGGGAGAGGGACTGTTGCTCTGGGCCTGTTTAGTGCTGGTTAGGTAGAGACTGTTGCTCTGAGCCTGTTTAGTGCTGGTTAGGGAGAGAGACTGTTGCTCTGGGCCTGTTTAGTGCTGGTTAGGGAGAGGGACTGTTGCTCTGGGCCTGTTTAGTGCTGGTTAGGGAGAGAGACTGTTGCTCTGAGCCTGTTTAGTGCTGGTTAGGTAGAGACTGTTGCTCTGGGCCTGTTTAGTGCTGGTTAGGGAGAGAGACATTTGCTCTGGGCCTGTTTAGTGTTGGTTAGGGAGAGAGACTGTTGCTCTGAGCCTGTTTAGTGCTGGTTAGGGAGAGGGACTGTTGCTCTGGGCCTGTTTAGTGCTGGTTAGGGAGAGAGACTGTTGCTCTGGGCCTGTTTAGTGCTGGTTAGGGAGAGAGACTGTTGCTCTGGGCCTGTTTAGTGCTGGTTAGGGAGAGAGACTGTTGCTCTGGGCCTGTTTAGTGCTGGTTAGGGAGAGGGACTGTTGCTCTGGGCCTGTTTAGTGCTGGTTAGGTAGAGACTGTTGCTCTGGGCCTGTTTAGTGCTGGTTAGGGAGAGGGACTGTTGCTCTGGGCCTGTTTAGTGCTGGTTAGGGAGAGGGACTGTTGCTCTGAGCCTGTTTAGTGCTGGTTAGGGAGAGAGACTGTTGCTCTGGGCCTGTTTAGTGCTGGTTAGGGAGAGAGACTGTTGCTCTGAGCCTGTTTAGTGCTGGTTAGGGAGAGAGACATTTGCTCTGGGCCTGTTTAGTGCTGGTTAGGGAGAGAGACTGTTGCTCTGAGCCTGTTTAGTGCTGGTTAGGGAGAGGGACTGTTGCTCTGGGCCTGTTTAGTGCTGGTTAGGGAGAGGACTGTTGCTCTGGGCCTGTTTAGTGCTGGTTAGGGAGAGAGACTGTTGCTCTGGGCCTGTTTAGTGCTGGTTAGGGAGAGGGACTGTTGCTCTGGGCCTGTTTAGTGCTGGTTAGGGAGAGAGACTGTTGCTCTGGGCCTGTTTAGTGCTGGTTAGGTAGAGACTGTTGCTCTGGGCCTGTTTAGTGCTGGTTAGGGAGAGAGACTGTTGCTCTGGGCCTGTTTAGTGCTGGTTAGGGAGAGGGACTGTTGCTCTGGGCCTGTTTAGTGCTGGTTAGGTAGAGACTGTTGCTCTGAGCCTGTTTAGTGCTGGTTAGGGAGAGAGACTGTTGCTCTGGGCCTGTTTAGTGCTGGTTAGGGAGAGGGACTGTTGCTCTGGGCCTGTTTAGTGCTGGTTAGGGAGAGAGACTGTTGCTCTGAGCCTGTTTAGTGCTGGTTAGGTAGAGACTGTTGCTCTGGGCCTGTTTAGTGCTGGTTAGGGAGAGAGACATTTGCTCTGGGCCTGTTTAGTGTTGGTTAGGGAGAGAGACTGTTGCTCTGGGCCTGTTTAGTGCTGGTTAGGGAGAGGGACTGTTGCTCTGGGCCTGTTTAGTGCTGGTTAGGGAGAGGGACTGTTGCTCTGGGCCTGTTTAGTGCTGGTTAGGGAGAGAGACTGTTGCTCTGGGCCTGTTTAGTGCTGGTTAGGGAGAGGGACTGTTGCTCTGGGCCTGTTTAGTGCTGGTTAGGGAGAGAGACTGTTGCTCTGAGCCTGTTTAGTGCTGGTTAGGTAGAGACTGTTGCTCTGGGCCTGTTTAGTGCTGGTTAGGGAGAGAGACTGTTGCTCTGGGCCTGTTTAGTGCTGGTTAGGGAGAGGGACTGTTGCTCTGGGCCTGTTTAGTGCTGGTTAGGTAGAGACTGTTGCTCTGGGCCTGTTTAGTGCTGGTTAGGGAGAGACTGTTGCTCTGGGCCTGTTTAGTGCTGGTTAGGAGAGAGACTGTTGCTGGGCCTGTTTAGCTGGTTAGGAGAGGGACTGTTGCTCTGGGCCTGTTTAGTGCTGGTTAGGGAGAGAGACTGTTGCTCTGAGCCTGTTTAGTGCTGGTTAGGTAGAGACTGTTGCTCTGGGCCTGTTTAGTGCTGGTTAGGGAGAGAGACTGTTGCTCTGGGCCTGTTTAGTGCTGGTTAGGGAGAGGGACTGTTGCTCTGGGCCTGTTTAGTGCTGGTTAGGGAGAGAGACTGTTGCTCTGGGCCTGTTTAGTGCTGGTTAGGGAGAGAGACTGTTGCTCTGGGCCTGTTTAGTGCTGTTAGGGAGAGAGACTGTTGCTCTGAGCCTGTTTAGTGCTGGTTAGGGAGAGAGACTGTTGCTCTGGGCCTGTTTAGTGCTGTTAGGAGAGAGACTGTTAGTGCTGGTTAGGGAGAGAGACTGTTGCTCTGGGCCTGTTTAGTGCTGTTAGGGAGAGAGACTGTTGCTCTGAGCCTGTTTAGTGCTGTTAGGGAGAGAGACTGTTGCTCTGAGCCTGTTTAGTGATGGTTAGGTAGAGAGACTGTTGCTCTGGGCCTGTTTAGTGCTGGTTAGGGAGAGAGACTGTTGCTCTGGGCCTGTTTAGTGCTGGTTAGGGAGAGAGACTGTTGCTCTGAGCCTGTTTAGTGCTGGTTAGGGAGAGAGACCGTTGCTCTGGGCCTGTTTAGTGCTGGTTAGGGAGAGAGACTGTTGCTCTGGGCCTGTTTAGTGCTGGTTAGGGAGAGAGACTGTTGCTCTGGGCCTGTTTAGTGCTGGTTAGGGAGAGGGACCGTTGCTCTGAGCCTGTTTAGTGCTGGTTAGGGAGAGAGACTGTTGCTCTGGGCCTGTTTAGTGCTGGTTAGGGAGAGAGACTGTTGCTCTGAGCCTGTTTAGTGCTGGTTAGGGAGAGGGACTGTTGCTCTGGGCCTGTTTAGTGCTGGTTAGGGAGAGAGACTGTTGCTCTGGGCCTGTTTAGTGCTGGTTAGGGAGAGAGACCGTTGCTCTGAGCCTGTTTAGTGCTGGTTAGGTAGAGACTGTTGCTCTGGGCCTGTTTAGTGCTGGTTAGGGAGAGAGACTGTTGCTCTGGGCCTGTTTAGTGCTGGTTAAGGAGAGGGACTGTTGCTCTGGGCCTGTTTAGTGCTGGTTAGGGAGAGAGACTGGTGCTCTGGGCCTGTTTAGTGCTGGTTAGGGAGAGGGACTGTTGCTCTGGGCCTGTTTAGTGCTGGTTAGGTAGAGAGACTGTTGCTCTGGGCCTGTTTAGTGCTGGTTAGGGAGAGAGACTGTTGCTCTGGGCCTGTTTAGTGCTGGTTAGGGAGAGAGACTGTTGCTCTGAGCCTGTTTAGTGCTGGTTAGGGAGAGAGACTGTTGCTCTGGGCCTGTTTAGTGCTGGTTAGGGAGAAGGACCGTTGCTCTGAGCCTGTTTAGTGCTGGTTAGGGAGAGAGACTGTTGCTCTGGGCCTGTTTAGTGCTGGTTAGGGAGAGAGACTGTTGCTCTGAGCCTGTTTAGTGCTGGTTAGGGAGAGGGACTGTTGCTCTGGGCCTGTTTAGTGCTGGTTAGGGAGAGAGACTGTTGCTCTGGGCCTGTTTAGTGCTGGTTAGGGAGAGGGACTGTTGCTCTGGGCCTGTTTAGTGCTGGTTAGGGAGAGAGACCGTTGCTCTGAGCCTGTTTAGTGCTGGTTAGGAAGAGACTGTTGCTCTGGGCCTGTTTAGTGCTGGTTAGGGAGAGAGACTGTTGCTCTGGGCCTGTTTAGTGCTGGTTAGGGAGAGGGACTGTTGCTCTGGGCCTGTTTAGTGCTGGTTAGGGAGAGAGACTGGTGCTCTGGGCCTGTTTAGTGCTGGTTAGGGAGAGGGACTGTTGCTCTGGGCCTGTTTAGTGCTGGTTAGGGAGAGAGACTGTTGCTCTGGGCCTGTTTAGTGCTGGTTAGGGAGAGGGACTGTTGCTCTGGGCCTGTTTAGTGCTGGTTAGGGAGAGAGACTGTTGCTCTGGGCCTGTTTAGTGCTGGTTAGGTAGAGAGACCGTTGCTCTGGGCCTGTTTAGTGCTGGTTAGGTAGAGAGACTGTTGCTCTGGGCCTGTTTAGTGCTGGTTAGGGAGAGAGACTTGCTCTGGGCCTGTTTAGTGCTGGTTAGGGAGAGAGACTGTTGCTCTGGGCCTGTTTAGTGCTGGTTAGGTAGAGAGACTGTTGCTCTGGGCCTGTTTAGTGCTGGTTAGGGAGAGAGACTGTTGCTCTGGGCCTGTTTAGTGCTGGTTAGGGAGAGGGACTGTTGCTCTGGGCCTGTTTAGTGCTGGTTAGGTAGAGAGACTGTTGCTCTGGGCCTGTTTAGTGCTGGTTAGGTAGAGAGACTGTTGCTCTGGGCCTGTTTAGTGCTGGTTAGGGAGAGAGACTTGCTCTGGGCCTGTTTAGTGCTGGTTAGGGAGAGAGACTGTTGCTCTGGGCCTGTTTAGTGCTGGTTAGGTAGAGAGACTGTTGCTCTGGGCCTGTTTAGTGCTGGTTAGGGAGAGAGACTGTTGCTCTGGGCCTGTTTAGTGCTGGTTAGGGAGAGGGACTGTTGCTCTGGGCCTGTTTAGTGCTGGTTAGGTAGAGACTGTTGCTCTGGGCCTGTTTAGTGCTGGTTAGGTAGAGAGACTGTTGCTCTGGGCCTGTTTAGTGCTGGTTAGGTAGAGAGACTGTTGCTGTTTTAGTGCTGGTTAGGGAGAGGACTGTTGCTCTGGGCCTGTTTAGTGCTGGTTAGGGAGAGAGACTGTTGCTCTGAGCCTGTTTAGTGCTGGTTAGGGAGAGGGACTGTTGCTCTGGGCCTGTTTAGTGCTGGTTAGGGAGAGAGACAGTTGCTCTGGGCCTGTTTAGTGCTGGTTAGGGAGAGACTGTTGCTCTGAGCCTGTTTAGTGCGGGTTAGGGAGAGGACTGTTGCTCTGGGCCTGTTTAGTGCTGGTTAGGGAGAGAGACTGTTGCTCTGGGCCTGTTTAGTGCTGGTTAGGGAGAGGGACTGTTGCTCTGGGCCTGTTTAGTGCTGGTTAGGGAGAGAGACTGTTGCTCTGGGCCTGTTTAGTGCTGGTTAGGGAGAGGACTGTTGCTCTGGGCCTGTTTAGTGCTGGTTAGGGAGAGAGACTGTTGCTCTGGGCCTGTTTACTGGTTAGGGAGAGAGACTGTTGCTCTGGGCCTGTTTAGTGCTGGTTAGGGAGAGGGACTGTTGCTCTGGGCCTGTTTATTGCTGGTTAGGGAGAGAGACTGTTGCTCTGGGCCTGTTTAGTGCTGGTTAGGGAGAGAGACTGTTGCTCTGAGCCTGTTTAGTGCTGGTTAGGGAGAGAGACTGTTGCTCTTGGCCTGTTTAGTGCTGGTTAGGTAGAGAGACTGTTGCTCTGAGCCTGTTTAGTGCTGGTTAGGGAGAGAGACCGTTGCTCTGGGCCTGTTTAGTGCTGGTTAGGGAGAGACTGTTGCTCTGGGCCTGTTTAGTGCTGGTTAGGGAGAGAGACTGTTGCTCTGGGCCTGTTTAGTGCTGGTTAGGTTAGAGAGACCGTTGCTCTGGGCCTGTTTAGTGCTGGTTAGGTAGAGAGACTGTTGCTCTGGGCCTGTTTAGTGCTGGTTAGGGAAAGGGCCTGTTGCTCTGAGCCTGTTTAGTGCTGGTTAGGGAGAGAGACCGTTCCTCTGGGCCTTTTTAGTGCTGGTTAGGAAGAGAGACTGTTGCTCTGGGCCTGTTTAGTGCTGGTTAGGGAGAGAGACCGTTGCTCTGGGCCTGTTTAGTGCTGGTTAGGTAGAGAGACTGTTGCTCCGGGCCTGTTTAGTGCTGGTTAGGGAGAGAGACCGTTGCTCTGGGCCTGTTTAGTGCTGGTTAGGGAGAGAGACTGTTGCTCTGGGCCTGTTTAGTGCTGGTTAGGGAGAGAGACCGTTGCTCTGGGCCTGTTTAGTGCTGGTTAGGTAGAGAGACTGTTGCTCTGGGCCTGTTTAGTGCTGGTTAGGGTTAGAGACTGTTGCTCTGGGCCTGTTTAGTGCTGGTTAGGGAGAGAGACTGTTGCTCTGGGCCTGTTTAGTGCTGGTTAGGAAGAGAGACCGTTGCTCTGGGCCTGTTTAGTGCTGGTTAGGTAGAGAGACTGTTGCTCCGGGCCTGTTTAGTGCTGGTTAGGGAGAGAGACCGTTGCTCTGGGCCTGTTTAGTGCTGGTTAGGGAGAGAGACTGTTGCTCTGGGCCTGTTTAGTGCTGGTTAGGGAGAGAGACCGTTGCTCTGGGCCTGTTTAGTGCTGGTTAGGTAGAGAGACTGTTGCTCTGGGCCTGTTTAGTGCTGGTTAGGGTTAGAGACTGTTGCTCTGGGCCTGTTTAGTGCTGGTTAGGGAGAGAGACTGTTGCTCTGGGCCTGTTTAGTGCTGGTTAGGGAGAGAGACTGTTGCTCTGGGCCTGTTTAGTGCTGGTTAGGGAGAGGGACTGTTGCTCTGGGCCTGTTTAGTGCTGGTTAGGTAGAGAGACTGTTGCTCTGGGCCTGTTTAGTGCTGGTTAGGGAGAGGGCCTGTTGCTCTGGGCCTGTTTAGTGCTGGTTAGGGAGAGAGACTGTTGCTCTGAGCCTGTTTAGTGCTGGTTAGGGAGAGGGACTGTTGCTCTGGGCCTGTTTAGTGCTGGTTAGGGAGAGAGACTGTTGCTCTGGGCCTGTTTAGTGCTGGTTAGGGAGAGGGACTGTTGCTCTGGGCCTGTTTAGTGCTGGTTAGGGAGAGGGACTGTTGCTCTGGGCCTGTTTAGTGCTGGTTAGGGAGAGAGACTGTTGCTCTGGGCCTGTTTAGTGCTGGTTAGGGAGAGAGACTGTTGCTCTGGGCCTGTTTAGTGCTGGTTAGGGAGAGAGACTGTTGCTCTGGGCCTGTTTAGTGCTGTTAGGGAGAGAGACTGTTGCTCTGAGCCTGTTTAGTGCTGTTAGGGAGAGAGACTGTTGCTCTGAGCCTGTTTAGTGCTGGTTAGGTAGAGAGACTGTTGCTCTGGGCCTGTTTAGTGCTGGTTAGGGAGAGAGACTGTTGCTCTGAGCCTGTTTAGTGCTGGTTAGGGAGAGAGACTGTTGCTCTGAGCCTGTTTAGTGCTGGTTAGGGAGAGGGCCTGTTGCTCTGAGCCTGTTTAGTGCTGGTTAGGGAGAGAGACCGTTCCTCTGGGCCTTTTTAGTGCTGGTTAGGGAGAGAGACTGTTGCTCTGGGCCTGTTTAGTGCTGGTTAGGGAGAGAGACCGTTGCTCTGGGCCTGTTTAGTGCTGGTTAGGTAGAGAGACTGTTGCTCCGGGCCTGTTTAGTGCTGGTTAGGGAGAGAGACCGTTGCTCTGGGCCTGTTTAGTGCTGGTTAGGGAGAGAGACTGTTGCTCTGGGCCTGTTTAGTGCTGGTTAGGGAGAGAGATCGTTGCTCTGGGCCTGTTTAGTGCTGGTTAGGTAGAGAGACTGTTGCTCTGGGCCTGTTTAGTGCTGGTTAGGGAGAGAGACTGTTGCTCTGGGCCTGTTTAGTGCTGCTTAGGGAGAGAGACTGTTGCTCTGGGCCTGTTTAGTGCTGGTTAGGGAGAGAGACTGTTGCTCTGGGCCTGTTTAGTGCTGGTTAGGGAGAGGGACTGTTGCTCTGGGCCTGTTTAGTGCTGGTTAGGGAGAGAGACTGTTGCTCTGGGCCTGTTTAGTGCTGGTTAGGGAGAGGGACTGTTGCTCTGGGCCTGTTTAGTGCTGGTTATGGAGAGAGACTGTTGCTCTGGGCCTGTCGTTGTTGCCCTATATGCTTCTGGATCAGAGGGCCATGACTGAGGCCAAATGAGTCAGTGTTAATAGAGATTTAGATAGCAGCATATTGGAAATAGAACTAATTGTATATTGAGATAAAGCATATTGTATATTGAGATAAAGCATATTGATCGTGCACATATAGTGCACTGAGACTGCTGTGATAGGTAATGTAGTGGTGGTTTGTGAAACAATTGTCCTTCCCTCTAGGATATGCATGTTCTTCAAAGGTCAGCGCCCTCTCGTTGCTCTTCGGAGTCTGGCCAGATGTGATCTATAAGAAAATCACCTCACAACAGCGAGAATCTGACCTTGCAGTTGTCTTTTCAACAAAAACATCCATTATATATTTCCAAAATTGTGCAATTTGTTCTGTGAACTCTCCGGCCAGTGTGGGAAGTTGAGCATGCAGGAAACCAAAACAGAGGAGTATAGTACGTTCTGTAAACTCTCTGACCAGAGTGGGAAGTTGAGCATGCAGGAAACCAAAACAGAGGAGTATAGTAAGTTCTGTGAACTCTCTGACCAGAGTGGGAAGTTGAGCATGCAGGAAACCAAAACAGAGGACTATAGTAAGTTCTGTGAACTCTCTGACCAGAGTGGGAAGTTGAGCATGCAGGAAACCAAAACAGAGGACTATAGTAAGTTCTGTGAACTCTCCGGCCAGTGTGGGAAGTTGAGCATGCAGGAAACCAAAACAGAGGAGTATAGTAAGTTCTGTGAACTCTCTGACCAGAGTGGGAAGTTGAGCATGCAGGAAACCAAAACAGAGGAGTATAGTAAGTTCTGTGAAGTCTCCGGCCAGTGTGGGAAGTTGAGCATGCAGGAAACCAAAACAAGTATAGTATAGTAAGTATAGTAAGTTCTGTGCAACACCACAAAGGTCTAAAGTTACTCAGCCACTATCCAAAATGGCAACCTATGCCCTATATAGTGCACTACTTTTGACCAGTGCCCTAAGGAGGTAGGCTGTTATAGGGTTGCATTAGTGTCCTAACCCCACTAGTCTCTCCAGCTGGGGTTTCCTGTGAACTGTCCACACACACACACACACACACATTGTATCCAAAGGGATGTCCACACTGATGATTCGGTTCAATTTGTTATTCAGAGTTGTGTGAGTATGAGAGGCTCTGTTTCAGAGAGTAGAGGGAGAAGAACAGATTGTCTTTGTCAGAGACAGACCGTCAGAGAGAGACAGTGCCTGAGGGTCCCAGGCCGGCCCAGGACTAAACCCAGCAGGCCTCTGGTCTTACCCCCCTCTGGATCAGGGTCTAAATCCCTATTTCATCCTCTAGGTCTCCACACCCTAAGAACCTGCCCTCGGGACTGGGGAGGGAAGGGGAGGAGAGGGCTCGATGGCTTAGAGTGGCTCCAACTGCAGCTATTTAAAGGTCTGTTGTCACTGAATATTAGAGAAACTTAATCTGTGGATGCAGTGATTGGGCGGGATTCTCTGTCTAGGGGACAGAATGGACGGATGGAAAACAGGCTTTTAAAGTCCTTCATTGAAATATTTTTCTCCACATCCATTCTGATGACAGTCTTATCCTGCGAGGGATTTGACGAGCCTTCAATGATGTCTTCATCCTAAGAGAGGGAGGGAGGGAGGGAGGGAGGGAGAGAGAGAGAGAGAGAGAGAGAGAGAGAGAGAGAGAGAGAGAGAGAGAGAGAGAGAGAGAGAGAGAGAGAGAGAGAGAGAGAGGAGAGAGAGGAGAGAGGGAGAGAGAGAGAGAGAGAGAGAGAGAGTTAGAGAGAAGGAGAGTGGGAGAGAAGGAGAGTGGGAGTTAGAGAGAGTTAGAGAGTTAGAGAGAGTTAGAGAAGGAGAGTTAGAGAAGGAGAGTTAGTGAGAGAGAGAGAGAGTTAGAGAGAGAGAGGGGAAATTAAAATACATGTGAAATTAAATTAAATGAAAGAGATGTGTGTTGGAGGTGGCTAGGGATCTGGGGCACTTTGAAAATGATACTCAAATGATACTGTAACTGTATGTTACAGTAGTGTATACTGTGCTCCACAGCCACTGAATGTGTACAAAACTTTACTAATTGAACCATCTTAGCTGTAATTGAGAAACATCTGGCATCTCACCCTCTGCAGAACATCAACTCTCTCTCTTTCTCTCTCTCTCTCTCTCTAGCCAAACCATGTTAAGTGAGAAGTGTACAGGGTGTTGTCCACCAAGCTATTGTATTCTGTCACATCCCAGCAGATCCAAGCTCAGGTGTGAGCTCCAAGTGAAGAGAGGGGGCAGTGATTTGATGTGGTGACCAGGGAAAAGGGCCTGGGGGCCGGATAGTGGACACGGGCTGAGCTGGGTCTCTCTGAAGAAGGGTGTGTTCGTCTGTGTGTGTATTTGTGTGTGTGTGCGTGTGCGCGTGTGTGTGTTTGCGTGTGTGTGTGTTTGCGTGTGTGTGTGTGTTTGCGTGCATGTGTGTCGCCCCAGGCGACACGTGGCAGTGAGATGACAGGGGCTCCTATCCCTGTGCTGATGTGACTGAACCTCCATTTGGCTCCATCGTGTCTTTTTCTGACAGATGCTAAACAGACGTCTCTCTGCCAGCTCGCTCAGGGTCCTGGGGGAGACCAACTCCAAGCCCAATCCTGCTCTGTTGTTTACTCCTATGTGGATGGAGGGAGGGAGGGCTCTGGCAGCTAAACGAGGCCCAGAGGGGGCAGAGAGAGAGACACCCCACTAGAGGCTAAGGGGTGGATCATTCCCTCCATCGACTCAGCACACTCCTCTCATGGTTATGGAAATGAGAAGTCCTATAACATCCATTATGTACCTCAGCATCTTTCCCTGTCCTTGTCCTTGCACTTCATCTGTATCTGATGAAGCGTAGAAACCAACGCATTTCCAATGTATTTTCCAGGCAGAACGTAGCTCCACAGTGAACGTGAGACTAGCAGCTTCTCCTTAGATCATTGCTTCACAGTGACCGTACTCTAGTAGTTTACAGAGCAGAAGCAGTAGAACACAGCAGACTGATCCTCCAACAGCAGCCTACCCATAAACCCCTGGGCCTAGGCTGGGCTGGACGGAGAAAGAACCCGGGTGGTATCTGAGTTTAGATGGCTACTTCCTCTTTCTTCCTCCTCTCTCCTTCTCTTTCCTTCTCTTTCCTCCTCTCTCCCCCTCTCTCCTTATCTTTTCTCATCTCTCCTTCTCTTTCCTCCTCTCTCCTTCTCTCTCCTTCTCTTTCCTCCTCTCTCCTCCTCTCTCCTACTCTTTCCTCCTGTCTCCCCCTCTCTCCTTATCTTTTCTCATCTCTCCTTCTCTTTCCTCCTCTCTCCTTGTCTCTCCTTCTCTTTCCTCCTCTCTCCTTTTCTCTCATACTCTTTCCTCCATTCTCCTTCTCTCTCCTTCTCTTTCCTCCTCTCTCCTCCTCTCTCCTCCTCTTTCCTCCTGTCTCCCCCGCTCTCCTTATCTTTCCTCCTCTCTCCTCCTCTCTCCTACTCTTTCCTCCTGTCTCCCCCTCTCTCCTTATCTTTTCTCATCTCTCCTTCTCTTTCCTCCTCTCTCCTTGTCTCTCCTTCTCTTTCCTCCTCTCTCCTTTTCTCTCATACTCTTTCCTCCTCTCTCCTTCTCTCTCCTTCTCTTTCCTCCTCTCTCCTCCTCTCTCCTACTCTTTCCTCCTGTCTCCCCCGCTCTCCTTATCTTTCCTCCTCTCTCCTCCTCTCTCCTACTCTTTCCTCCTGTCTACCCCTCTCTCCTTATCTTTTCTCCTCTCTCCTTATCTTTCCTCCTCTCTCCTCCTCTCTCCTACTCTTTCCTCCTGTCTCCCCCGCTCTCCTCATCTTTTCTCCTCTCTCCTTCTCTTTCCTCCTCTCTCCTACTCTTTCCTCCTGTCTCCCCCTCTCTCCTTATCTTTTCTTCTCTCTCCTTCTCTTTCCTACTCTCTCCTCCTCTCTCCTTCTCTTTCCTCCTGTCTCCCCCTCTCTCCTTATCTTTTCTCATCTCTCCTTCTCTTTCCTCCTCTCTCCTTGTCTCTCCTTCTCTTTCCTCCTCTCTCCTTTTCTCTCATACTCTTTCCTCCTCTCCTTCTCTCTCCTTCTCTTTCCTCCTCTCTCCTCCTCTCTCCTACTCTTTCCTCCTGTCTCCCCCGCTCTCCTTATCTTTCCTCCTCTCTCCTCCTCTCTCCTACTCTTTCCTCCTCTCTCCTTCTCTCTCCTACTCTTTCCTCCTGTCTCCCCCTCTCTCCTTCTCTTTCCTCCTCTCTCCTTCTCTCTCCTACTCTTTCCTCCTGTCTCCCCCTCTCTCCTTATCTTTTCTTCTCTCTCCTTCCCTTTCCTACTCTCTCCTCCTCTCTCCTTATTTTTTCTCCTCCCTCCTTCTCTCATTCTCTTTCCTCCTCTCTCCTTGTCTCTCATACTCTTTCCTCCTCTCTTCTTCTCTCTCCTTCTCTTTCCTCCTCTCTCCTCCTCTCTCCTTCTCTCTCTTCTCTTTCTTCCTCTTTCTTCCTGTCTCCTTCTCTCTCATTATCTTTCCTCCTCTTTCTTCCTGTCTCCTCCTCTGTCCTTCTCTTTCCTCCTCTTTCCTTCTCTTTCCTCCTCTTTTCTCCTGTCTCCTCCTCTCTCATTACCTTTCCTCCTCTTCTCTCCTGTCTCCTTCTCTCTCCTTCTCTTTCCTTCTCTTTCCTCCTCTCTCCTCTTTCCTCCTCTCTCCACCCAGCTGCTCAATATGTGTGGAGAGGATACACACACACACACGTTACACATGTTTTACACACACAAACACACATACACTTTACCCATAGTCACTTTAGGCACACACACTTTAAACACACACAGAGGCAGCGAGCTACTGAAGTTGTCGTGAGAATGGACGGTGTAGTTAATAGTTCTTTTCACCGTGGGTTTGGCTTTCGGAGGCCTAAACTGGCTCCACAGTACTAACGGCCTTCTAATGAAACACTGCTCATTAAGCCAAGTTTCCAGACCCTTGTTTTTCTTCACCTCGCAAAGCACGCCATCCATCGCCATCTCACAAAACTTGGAATATACTACTGTAGCTGTTCCTTTAAAAGAGAGAAACTGTGAAGCTTAATAAGTGTCTTTAGTGTGTCTGTGTGCCCTCCTGATAGTACTGAGAGTTTATCTCAGGCTGAGGGTGTTGTGTGGCCAGACAGTGACCTTAACTCTGAGGTTGTTTTGTGGACAGACAGTGACCTTAACTCTGAGGGTGTTGTGTTGGGGCAGACAGTGACCTTAACTCTGAGGTTGTTGTGTCAGGGCAGACAGTGACCTTAACTCTGAGGGTGTTGTGTTGGTGCAGACAATGACCTTAACTCTGAGGGTGTTGTGTGGACAGACAATGACCTTAACTATGAGGGTGTTGTGTTGGTGCAGACAATGACCTTAACTCTGAGGGTGTTGTGTTGGTGCAGACAATGACCTTAACTCTGAGGGTGTTGTGTTGGTGCAGACAGTGACCTTAACTCTGAGGGTGTTGTGTGGACAGACAATGACCTTAACTCTGAGGGTGTTGTGTTGGTGCAGACAGTGACCTTAACTCTGAGGGTGTTGTGTGGACAGACAATGACCTTAACTCTGAGGTTGTTGTGTGGACAGACAGTGACCTTAACTCTGAGGGTGTTGTGTTGGTGCAGACAATGACCTTAACTCTGAGGGTGTTGTGTGGACAGACAATGACCTTAACTCTGAGGGTGTTGTGTGGACAGACAATGACCTTAACTATGAGGGTGTTGTGTGCAGACAGGCAGTGACCTTAACTCTGAGGGTGTTGTGTCAGGGCAGACAATGACCTTAACTCTGAGGGTGTTGTGTTGGTGCAGACAATGACCTTAACTCTGAGGGTGTTGTGTGCAGACAGGCAGTGACCTTAACTCTGAGGGTGTTGTGTCAGGGCAGACAGTGACCTTAACTCTGAGGGTGTTGTGTTGGGGCAGACAGTGACCTTAACTCTGAGAGTGTTGTGTCAGGGCAGACAGTGACCTTAACTCTGAGGGTGTTGTGTTGGTGCAGACAGTGACCTTAACTCTGAGGGTGTTGTGTTGGTGCAGACAGTGACCTTAACTCTGAGGGTGTTGTGTCAGGGCAGACAGTGACCTTAACTCTGAGGGTGTTGTGTTGGGGCAGACAGTGACCTTAACTCTGATGGTGTTGTGCAGACAGACAATGACCTTAACTCTGAGGGTGTTGTGTGGACAGACAATGACCTTAACTATGAGGGTGTTGTGTGCAGACAGGCAGTGACCTTAACTCTGAGGGTGTTGTGTTGGGGCAGACAGTGACCTTAACTCTGATGGTGTTGTGCAGACAGGCAGTGACCTTAACTCTGAGGGTGTTGTGTGGACAGACAATGACCTTAACTCTGAGGGTGTTGTGTGGACAGACAATGACCTTAACTCTGAGGGTGTTGTGTTGGGGCAGACAGGGACCTTAACTCTGAGGTTGTTGTGCAGACAGACAATGACCTTAACTCTGAGGGTGTTGTGTGGACAGACAATGACCTTAACTCTGAGGGTGTTGTGTCAGGGCAGACAGTGACCTTAACTCTGAGGGTGTTGTGTTGGGGCAGACAGTGACCTTAACTCTGAGAGTGTTGTGTCAGGGCAGACAGTGACCTTAACTCTGAGGGTGTTGTGTTGGTGCAGACAGTGACCTTAACTCTGAGGGTGTTGTGTGTGGACAGACAGTGAGTGACCTTAACTCTGAGGTTGTTGTGCAGACAGACAATGACCTTAACTCTGAGGGTGTTGTGTGGACAGACAATGACCTTAACTCTGAGGGTGTTGTGTCAGGGCAGACAGTGACCTTAACTCTGAGGGTGTTGTGTTGGGGCAGACAGTGACCTTAACTCTGAGAGTGTTGTGTCAGGGCAGACAGTGACCTTAACTCTGAGGGTGTTGTGTTGGTGCAGACAGTGACCTTAACTCTGAGGGTGTTGTGTGTGGACAGACAGTGACCTTAACTCTGAGGGTGTTGTGTTGGGGCAGACATTGACCTTAACTCTGAGGGTGTTGTGTGTGGACAGACAGTGACCTTAACTCTGAGGGTGTTGTGTTGGGGCAGACAGTGACCTTAACTCTGAGGGTGTTGTGTGGCCAGACAGTGACCTTAACTCTGAGGGTGTTGTGTTAGGGCCGACAGTGACCTTAACTCTGAGGGTGTTGTGTTGGGGCAGACAGTGACGTTAACTCTGAGGGTGTTGTGTGCAGACAGTGACGTTAACTCTGAGGGTGTTGTGTTAGGGCCGACAGTGACCTTAACTCTGAGGGTGTTGTGTTGGGGCAGACAGTGACCTTAACTCTGAGAGTGTTGTGTCAGGGCAGACAGTGACCTTAACTCTGAGGGTGTTGTGTTGGTGCAGACAGTGACCTTAACTCTGAGGGTGTTGTGTGGACAGACAGTGACCTTAACTCTGAGGGTGTTGTGTTGGTGCAGACAGTGACCTTAACTCTGAGGGTGTTGTGTTGGTGCAGACAGTGACCTTAACTCTGAGGGTGTTGTGTCAGGGCAGACAGTGACCTTAACTCTGAGGGTGTTGTGTTGGGGCAGACAGTGACCTTAACTCTGATGGTGTTGTGCAGACAGACAATGACCTTAACTCTGAGGGTGTTGTGTTGGTGCAGACAGTGACCTTAACTCTGAGGGTGTTGTGTCAGGGCAGACAGTGACCTTAACTCTGATGGTGTTGTGCAGACAGACAATGACCTTAACTCTGAGGGTGTTGTGTGGACAGACAATGACCTTAACTATGAGGGTGTTGTGTGCAGACAGGCAGTGACCTTAACTCTGAGGGTGTTGTGTGGACAGACAATGACCTTAACTCTGAGGGTGTTGTGTGGACAGACAATGACCTTAACTCTGAGGGTGTTGTGTTGGGGCAGACAGTGACCTTAACTCTGAGGGTGTTGTGTGGACAGACAGTGACCTTAACTCTGAGGGTGTTGTGTTGGTGCAGACAGTGACCTTAACTCTGAGGGTGTTGTGTCAGGGCAGACAGTGACCTTAACTCTGAGGGTGTTGTGTTGGTGCAGACAGTGACCTTAACTCTGAGGGTGTTGTGTGTGGACAGACAGTGAGTGACCTTAACTCTGAGGGTGTTGTGTTGGTGCAGACAGTGACCTTAACTCTGAGGGTGTTGTGTGTGGACAGACAGTGACCTTAACTCTGAGGGTGTTGTGTTGGGGCAGACAGTGACCTTAACTCTGAGGGTGTTGTGTGTGGACAGACAGTGACCTTAACTCTGAGGGTGTTGTGTTGGGGCAGACAGTGACCTTAACTCTGAGGGTGTTGTGTGGCCAGACAGTGACCTTAACTCTGAGGGTGTTGTGTTAGGGCAGACAGTGACCTTAACTCTGAGGGTGTTGTGTTGGGGCAGACAGTGACAGTGACGTTAACTCTGAGGGTGTTGTGTTGGGGCAGACAGTGACGTTAACTCTGAGGGTGTTGTGTGCAGACAGTGACGTTAACTCTGAGGGTGTTGTGTTGGGGCAGACAGTGACCTTAACTCTGAGGGTGTTGTGTTAGGGCCGACAGTGACCTTAACTCTGAGGGTGTTGTGTTGGGGCAGACAGTGACCTTAACTCTGAGGGTGTTGTGTTAGGGCCGACAGTGACCTTAACTCTGAGGTTGTTGTGTTGGGGCAGACAGTGACCTTAACTATGAGGGTGTTGTGTTGGGGCAGACAGTGACGTTAACTCTGAGGGTGTTGTGTTGGGGAAGACAGTGACCTTAACTCTGAGGGTGTTGTGTGCAGACAGTGACCTTAACTCTGAGGGTGTTGTGTTGGGGCAGACAGTGACCTTAACTCTGAGGGTGTTGTGTTGGGGCAGACAGTGACGTTAACTCTGAGGGTGTTGTGTTGGGGCAGACAGTGACGTTAACTCTGAGGGTGTTGTGTTGGGGAAGACAGTGACCTTAACTCTGAGGGTGTTGTGGACAGACAGTGACCTTAACTCTGAGGGTGTTGTGTTGGGGCAGACAGTGACCTTAACTCTGAGGTTGTTGTGTGCAGACAGTGACGTTAACTCTGAGGGTGTTGTGTTGGGGCAGACAGTGACGTTAACTCTGAGGGTGTTGTGTCAGGGCAGACAGTGACCTTAACTCTGAGGGTGTTGTGGACAGACAGCGACCTTAACTCTGAGGGTGTTGTGTTGGGGCAGACAGTGACCTTAACTCTGAGGGTGTTGTGTTAGGGCCGACAGTGACCTTAACTCTGAGGGTGTTGTGTTGGGGCAGACAGTGACCTTAACTCTGAGGGTGTTGTGTTGGGGCAGACAGTGACCTTAACTCTGAGGGTGTTGTGTTGGGGCAGACAGTGACGTTAACTCTGAGGGTGTTGTGTTGGGGAAGACAGTGACCTTAACTCTAAGGTGCATCACTTCCCACTTCAGCCATGATGCAAACATAGCTAATCCCATGTCCATGCTAATGGTTCTGCTTTCATTTCTCCACTGGGTGTGATTTAGCCAGCTACGTGTTAATATGTGTGTGTGGGTGTGGCTAGCTGGAGCTCTGGCTGCTGGGTTGGGGTGGAAAGGGCAGGGTTTTGGTAGAACCAGGTAGTTTTAGTAGTTAGTCATGATAGGCAGAGTAGGAGAGAGGTAGGGAGGGAGAGAGGTTATTGAGGTCGTCTATCCATGTGTACTGTCACTGTAGTGTTATATGGGAAGAGTAAACAGAGGCATGTCCTTAGTTTGGGTCCTGGTGGGAAGACCTCACCTTCCTTCTAGATCTACTTACTACAAGCCAGCTGTAATCTGTAGTGTTCTATATAGAACTGTGCACGTGTAATGTACATATAATAATATATGCCATTTAGCAGACACATTTATCCAAAGCGACTTATAGTCATCCGTGCATTCATTTGTATGTTTGTGTGGCTCTAGGAATCAAACTCACTATCCTGGCGTTTCAAGCGCTATGCGCTACCATACAGGACCGTGTATAGAATTAAATAGAATATTGTAGCATCATTATTCAAACATGAATATGCAAATGCACTGTAAAGCCCTTGTCCATAGTCTGCATTAGGCTAGAGCAGGCTGTCTTAGCTACTGTCTGTGGGACTCAGTGTTGGGAAATGTCAGTAACCCTCCCCAAATTCCCTGGGTTTTCAGAAATCCTGTTAGGAGGATTCTGGATATCCTGCTTATTCCCTCCTGATTCTGGGAATTTCCCAACTGTGATTTCTGGAAAATATCTGAATTTTGGGAAAGTTTCCAGAACTTTGCGACCCAATACATACAGCCTCCTGTACGTATTACAGCCTCCTGTACGTATTACAGCCTCCTGTACGTATTACAGCCTCCTGTACGTATTAAAACCTCCTGTATGTATTACAACCTCCTGTATGTATTACAGCCTCCTTTATGTATTACAGCCTCCTGTACGTATTACAGCCTCCTGTACGTATTAAAACCTCCTGTATGTATTACAACCTCCTGTATGTATTACAGCCTCCTGTATGTATTACAGCCTCCTGTACGTATTAAAACCTCCTGTATGTATTACAACCTCCTGTATGTATTACAGCCTCCTGTATGTATTACAGCCTCCTGTGTGTATTACAGCCTCCTGTATGTATTACAACCTCCTGTATGTATTACAACCTCCTGTATGTATTACAGCCTCCTGTATGTATTACAGCCTCCTGTATCTATTACAACCTCCTGTATGTATTACAGCCTCCTGTACGTATTACAGCCTCCTGTACGTATTAAAACCTCCTGTATGTATTACAACCTCCTGTATGTATTACAGCCTCCTGTATGTATTACAGCCTCCTGTACGTATTAAAACCTCCTGTATGTATTACAACCTCCTGTATGTATTAAAGCCTCCTGTATGTATTACAGCCTCCTGTGTGTATTACAGCCTCCTGTATGTATTACAACCTCCTGTATGTATTACAACTTCCTGTATGTATTACAACTTCCTGTATGTATTACAGCCTCCTGTATCTATTACAACCTCCTGTATGTATTACAGCCTCCTGTACGTATTACAACCTCCTGTATGTATTACTGCCTCCTGTACGTATTACAGCCTCCTGTACGTATTACAGCCTCTTGTACGTATTAAAACCTCCTGTATGTATTACAACCTCCTGTATGTATTACAGCCTCCTGTATGTATTACAGCCTCCTGTGTGTATTACAGCCTCCTGTATGTATTACAACCTCCTGTATGTATTACAGCCTCCTGTATGTATTACAGCCTCCTGTATCTATTACAACCTCCTGTATGTATTACAGCCTCCTGTACGTATTACAACCTCCTGTATGTATTACTGCCTCCTGTACGTATTACAGCCTCCTGTACTTATTACAGCCTCCTGTATGTATTACAGCCTCCTGTTCGTATTACAGCCTCCTGTACGTATTACAACCTCCTGTATGTATTACAACCTCCTGTACGTATTACAGCCTCCTGTATGTATTACAACCTCCTGTATGTATTACAACTTCCTGTACGTATCACAGCCTCCTGTACGTATCACAGCCTCCTGTACGTATCACAGCCTCTGGTACATATCATAGCTCCCGGTACGTATCATAGCTCCCGGTACGTATCACAGCCTCCTGTACGTATCACGGCCTCCTGTACGTATCACAGCCTCCGGTACATATCATAGCTCCCGGTACGTATCACAGCCTTCTGTACGTATCACAGCCTCCGGGATGTATCACAGCCTCCTGTACGTATCACAGCCTCCGGTACGTATCACAGCCTCCGGTACGTATCACAGCCTCCTGCACGTATCACAGCCTCCTGCACGTATCACAGCCTCCTGTACGTATCACAGCCTCCTGTACGTATCACAGCCTCCGGTACGTATCATAGCTCCCGGTACGTATCACAGCCTCCGGTACGTATCATAGTTCCCGGTACATATCACAGACTCAGACACCAGAGGAGCTGCTCCATGGGACTGGAGGACTGACTGGGTCTATTTACACTAGGCATTAGTAGTACCACTGGATAGTCTCTTCTAACTCCAATAGATGTTTGCTTTGGCTCTACAATCCTCCAAAAGCCACTTACCCCTCACAAGGCCTGTCAGACATCCACAATGTAGCAGTCATTTCCCTCTAGGAGGGAAGACACTGTGAAGGGGAAGACCGAGTGGAGCACAGCCTTGTACATAACCATTACCTCTCCATGGTTGGAGAGTTATGGAGCATCCCATCACACACACACGCACGCACGCACGCACGCACGCACGCACACACGCACACACACACACACACACACACACACACACACACACACACACACACACACACACACACACACACACACACACACACACACACACACACACACACACACACACAACCATTAGGTCCATGGAGGGAGAGAGTTATGGCGGTGTGACTGGAGATGAATGGGGGCGCTGTGTGTTTTAATGGGGGTTGATGGTGGTCTTTGTGTTATACTATCGGGCTGGTCTGTGAATGGGCTGCTCCCAGCAGGAGGTCTACTGATTTACAGCAGGGTTAGATACTGTAGTAATAATAAGGCAGAACAGTTGAAACTGGAGCAGCAGCACGGCCAGGTGGACTGGGGACAGCAAGGAGTCATCATGTCAGGTAGTCCTGAGGCATGGTCCTAGGGCTCAGGTCCTCCGAGAGAGAGAAAGAAAGAGAGAATTAGAGAGAAATTCACACAGGACACCGAATAGGACAGGAGAAGTACTCCAGATATAACAAACTGACCCTAGCCCCCGACACATAAACTACTGCAGCATAAATACTGGAGGCTGAGACAGGAGAGGTCAGGAGACACTGTGGCCCCATCCGAGGATACCCCCGGACAGGGCCAAACAGGAATGATATAACCCCACCCACTTTGCCAAAGCACAGCCCCCACACCACTAGAGGGATATCTTCAACCACCAACTTACCATCCTGAGACAAGGCCGAGTATAGCCCACAAAGATCTCCGCCACGGCACAACCCAAAGGGGGGGCGCCAACCCAGACAGGAAGATCACATCAGTGACTCAACCCACTCAGGTGACACACCCCTCCCAGGGACGGTATGAAAGAGCCCCAGTAAGCTAGTGACTCAGCCCCTGTAATAGGGTTAGAGGCAGAGAATCCCAGTGGAAAGAGGGGAACCGGCCAGGCAGAGACAGCAAGGGCGGTTCGTTGCTCCAGAGCCTTTCCGTTCACCTTCCCACTCCTGGGCCAGACTACACTCAATCATATGACCCACTGAAGAGATGAGTCTTCAGTAAAGACTTAAAGGTTGAGACCGAATTAGCGTCTCTTACATGGGTAGGCAGACCGTTCCATAAAAATGGAGCTCTATAGGAGAAAGCCCTGCCTCCAGCTGTTTGCTTAGAAATTCTAGGGACAATTAGGAGACCTGCGGAAAGATCAGCCTCCTCTCTTCCTCTCCTCCTCTCCTCCTCCCCTCCTGTCTTCCTCTCCTTCTCTTGTTTTCTTCTCAGCTGTGTTCCCATGTCCTTACTGACAGAAACCCCACAAGGGGGAAATCAGCCAGGCCTCAGACAAGAAATACACCACTCAAACCAACAGCGATTTATGGGATGAGAATATAGTAACCGCTTTCCGCTCTCGCCCCAGAAATAGTTTGACACTGGCGGGATCTTTAGTGAGCGCAGTGCTTTAGAGGCTGATCTTTCCGTTGAAGATCCAATGGAAACACAAACACAGACACACAGCATATACACTGGTAATGTCAAAGGGGGTCAGACATCATTCACCCACACCACAGCTCCTATTTATTCATATGCACTTTAAAATGACATATTCAAAAAATGTGTGTAAAACAGAATATAATTTTTCTGTAGTTTCTTCTTCGAACTACAGTTTCTCATCTCTTTATTCAGCCAGCCAAGCCGTTGTGTTGCCAAGCCGAAGGTGCTGTTAAGAGTAGCAGTTGCAGTAACAGTGGTTTGGAGGGTGGTGCTGTTAAGTGTAGCAGTTGCAGTAATAGTGGTTTGGAGGGTGGTGCTGTTAAGAGTAGCAGTTGCAGTAATAGTGGTTTGGAGGGTGGTGCTGTTAAGTGTAGCAGTTGCAGTAACAGTGGTTTGGAGGGTGGTGCTGTTAAGTGTAGCAGTTGCAGTAATAGTGGTTTGGAGGGTGGTGCTGTTAAGAGTAGCAGTTGCAGTAATAGTGGTTTGGAGGGTGGTGCTGTTAAGAGTAGCAGTTGCAGTAATAGTGGTTTGGAGGGTGGTGCTGTTAAGAGTAGCAGTTGCAGTAACAGTGGTTTGGAGGGTGGGGCTGTTAAGAGTAGCAGTTGCAGTAATAGTGGTTTGGAGGGTGGTGCTGTTAAGAGTAGCAGTTGCAGTAATAGTGGTTTAGAGGGTGGTGCTGTTAAGAGTAGCAGTTGCAGTAATAGTGGTTTGGAGGGTGGTGCTGTTAAGAGTAGCAGTTGCAGTAATAGTGGTTTGGAGGGTGGGGCTGTTAAGAGTAGCAGTTGCAATAATAGTGGTTTGGAGGGTGGTGCTGTTAAGTGTAGCAGTTGCAGTAATAGTGGTTTGGAGGGTGGTGCTGTTAAGTGTAGCAGTTGCAGTAATAGTGGTTTGGAGGGTGGTGCTGTTAAGTGTAGCAGTTGCAGTAATAGTGGTTTGGAGGGTGGTGCTGTTAAGAGTAGCAGTTGCAGTAATAGTGGTTTGGAGGGTGGTGCTGTTAAGAGTAGCAGTTGCAGTAATAGTGGTTTGGAGGGTGGTGCTGTTAAGTGTAGCAGTTGCAGTAATAGTGGTTTGGAGGGTGGTGCTGTTAAGAGTAGCAGTTGCAGTAATAGTGGTTTGGAGGGTGGTGCTGTTAAGAGTAGCAGTTGCAGTAATAGTGGTTTGGAGGGTGGGGCTGTTAAGAGTAGCAGTTGCAGTAATAGTGGTTTGGAGGGTGGTGCTGTTAAGAGTAGCAGTTGCAGTAATAGTGGTTTGGAGGGTGAGGCTGTTAAGAGTAGCAGTTGCAATAATAGTGGTTTGGAGGGTGGTGCTGTTAAGTGTAGCAGTTGCAGTAATAGTGGTTTGGAGGGTGGTGCTGTTAAGTGTAGCAGTTGCAGTAATAGTGGTTTGGAGGGTGGTGCTGTTAAGTGTAGCTGTTGCAGTAATAGTGGTTTGGAAGGTGGTGCTGTTAAGTGTAGCAGTTGCAGTAATAATAGTGGTTTGGAGGGTGGTGCTGTTAAGAGTTGCAGTTGTAAATCCAAGGTAGTGTAGAACAAAGAGGTAGAGATGACTTGCTATGTAAACACCCAGCTTCCCAGCGCCTCACAGACGCAACTTTTAATGCACCCAGGAATGTGTGTATAATGACTTGCACCTGTGCTGCCTGAAAGCTAAGGCCTCTGCTCTGACTTACTACTCCATAGTGTGTGTGTGTGTGTGTGTGTGTGTGTGTGTGTGTGTGTGTGTGTGTGTGTGTGTGTGTGTGTGTGTGTGTGTGTGTGTGTGTGTGTGTGTGTGTGTGTGTGTGTGTGTGTGTGTGTGCGTGTGTGTGTGTGTCTGAGAGACAAGCGAGAGAGTGTACGTGCTACTCTGCCTGTATTTGAAGTACCGACATGGAAGACGTTCAACAGTGGGGTTGTGGTGCCAGGACATGAGGAAATAGAAAACACATCCATGTGTAGAATAGACCCTCTTCTCCTGGGGAGACCAACAGAGAACACCTCGCCTCCACTGCCTCACACCTTCACACACACCTTCACACACAACACCCTCACAGGAACTGGTTAACTTAACCCCTCTGCCCAGAGAGAAGAGAGAGAAACAGAAACAGCTGTGCGTAGCTGTGTTATCCTCACTAGTCAGCTAGCTAGCCCATGCATGGTGCCTCTGTCTGTTCTGAGGTAGGGAGATAGGGGCGCCTTAAGCCAGTGCTGGAATTAAACATCTTCCCCATATACCCACCAGCGTGTGGGTCATCGGCTAATTACCCTTTGGAATCTGCATGTCATGTGACGGCCGGGGCCTGAAGGTGGAGTGGCTGCTTCCTGTACCCGTTAACCCCTGCTACAAATATGTGTGTGTGTGTATGTGTGTGTGTGTTTAACCAGAAGTCCCTGCAACAGTAGTAAACTAAAATAAATCTGACCAACTGGTGACATTTTGTAAGTCCCCACAAGGAAAAAGTACATTTCTAGTTGGTTAGGGTTAGAATTGGATTAGGGTTACGTTTAGGGTTATGTTTAGGGCTAGGTTTATGGTTAGGGGTTAAGGAAAATAGGATTTTGAATGGGAATAAATTGTGTCCCCACAAGGTTAGATAAACATAAATATATGTGTGTTTCTCTCTCTCTCTCTCTCTCTCTCTCTCTCTCTCTCTCTCTCTCTCTCTCTCTCTCTCTCTCTCTCTCTCTCTCTCTCTCTTTCATATTCATTAGGCCTAGTTATGTTTATCCTGGCAGGCAGGGGTGTATGGATATGTAGAGTGCTGTTTTAATGAAGGGAGTGTAGTAGTGAGACAGGCTATAGGACTATAGACTGGTAAACATTAGGCTGCCCTGCCTGACTGGCTCTGGTACTCACACTGTTTTTATTAGTGATAAACCATGGCTGGAACCCGACCAGAAAAACCACTACAGACAAGCTCCATGTCTTGTTAAATACATGTACATTTAAAGGGTATTCCTCTAAGCAAACGGGTGGGGAGATTTCTGTTAGTACGCTAAAGCAGAGAAAACCATCTGCAAACCACCGATGGTACCCACGACTCTGGGATGATTTGACTGTCTGTGCGTGCGTGCGTGTGTGTGCGTGTGCATGTGTGCGTGCGTGCATGCGTGCGTGTGTGTGTGTGTGTGCGTGCGTGCGTGCGTGTGTGTGTGTGTGTGTGTTTGTGTGTGTGTGTGTGGGAGAGAGACAGAGAGTGTATGATTTAGATGATTTAGGCATTCTAAATGATTAATTATTGTTACTAGTACACTGGAAACGACTGCTCATGTAAGACCAGTGAAGTCTGCAGTAGCCATGGCAACCCAACACAGCAGTAGCCATAACACAGCATTCCTGTCATTCTAATGGCTGGAAACTTTTAAGTCCAGTCTACATCCAGTAGGGAACCTTTGTTTTTTTTTTATTAAACCTGTGCTTAAAAGAAATGGAAAATGATTTGTCTTAATTAAAATCACTCCAAATCCTCAATTCACTAACAAACACACCTACATACCCACAGTATATACACCTACATACCCACACACACAGTTTATAGCCCAGCACGTAAAACCGTTTGTTAAAGCATCAGGGATGTCTCAGCTGAGGGTGTTGTGTGAGTGATTTTTAATGGCGGGCTGACGCACCTCATTACCCCGGGATCAGACATGACGGGACCGCTGTGGGGGTTAGGGGTCAGAGGGCGTGATCTCTGGAGGGGTGGTAGGCAGAGGGTGTCAGGCTTCCTCAGTCAAGCTTGCCTGACTACCAATGTAGACAACTCCTGTTAATTCAGGGTGTTTTGGATTGATAATTATCTGTAGAATTTAGAACCAAATCATGTTTGTTAAAGGGACCTGTAAAAATGTCATTGAGTACGGTTATATGCACACAGTAATGCGATTATTGTGGATCGTCAGATTAATATAATAGTTTGATTAAAACGTTTACATGCTTTGCAAGAAGACCGATTTCCCTAATAATCCTGTTTAGATGGACACATCTGAAATCAGGCTACCTGATGGCACTCTGATAAATGCAGAAAATCACCAATCAAAATAAAGGTTTTACCACAGCGACCATGTTCTTTTTGGGAAGCGTATTTGATTCTGAGTTGGGACATATAAAGTTTGTATGTGAAAACCACTTCTAAGACACATACATACAGTTGTTCCAAACTGACTCGTACTAAAGAGGGAGGCTCTCGGCTGGTGCTGGTGCCCAGATCTAATACACCACTGGAACGTTTGTTTACATGTCCTAATCATTCAAAGGATTGCTCAGAACACCAGGTGTTTCAATCGGCGTATGCTTACTATGATTTTGACCTTACGCCGATTAAGCTTAGCAGAGTTTACATGACTAATGCATAATCTGCCTACTGCCAAAGTCAGTTTAATATCATATTATTAGTGTGCATGTAAATGTACTCATTGATAAGCTAGTTAGGCCTATTGGAAGTATTTGACTGTTTTAAAACCCCTCTGTGTTTTTTGTCTACATTATTATGTCCATGGTGTTTATATGCTACTTAGGCTTATTTGAAGTGTGTTAGTATTCTGCAACACCTGAGAGGTTTGTCTCCGTTCTCTGAGGTGTTCATCTGGGGTTATTAGTATTTCCAGACCTGCTGCTTCACGGTAGTGACAGGCTCTTTGATCAGGCAGATATAAGGGATGAAAGGTGTGTGTGTTGAGGAGGGGATTGTCTGGGGAGCGACCCGCTCACTGCAAAACTGACTGGCTGCCCGATGAACATCTAGAAAAGAACTGTGCTGATATTTGAACATGGCCTCAGAGAGACTGGGATGTGGGGGGAGAGGGGGGAGTGGGATTGGTG
Source organism: Oncorhynchus keta (assembly GCF_023373465.1). Classification (NCBI taxonomy): domain Eukaryota; kingdom Metazoa; phylum Chordata; class Actinopteri; order Salmoniformes; family Salmonidae; genus Oncorhynchus; species Oncorhynchus keta. The sequence goes on along the minus strand of NC_068451.1, from coordinate 18,556,460 downwards.
AGAAAAGGGGGAGCAGGCTACAAACGCGGGTGTGGGCGAGTGGAGGGGGAAGGATGATCAGAGAGAGAGGTTAGTTTGTGTTTTTTTTTGTAGTCACCTCTTCTTATTCTCTCTCTCGATCTCTCTCTCCATTGTTAAATATCCCACCACCCAGCACTAAGCACTTTCCCTTCTTAATGATGTCATTGTGTGTGTGTGTGTGGGGGGGAAGTTCTGTCTATTTACCATTGTATGACAGCCAACAGCTGGCCCTATTGGACATGGCCACGCCCTACAAATCCTACCCATCTGGTTCCTTAAGCGGAACCCCCTACACACACACACTCACTCACACACAAACACTCGCTCACACACACTCATCTTTAGTACTTTTTCATCCCACAGGACTAAATCAGGCCTCAAAAACAACATATTCCATTGTTGACTGAAAGAGTATATGATACTGTAGGGAGGAGAGCAAAAGGAGAGAGGGAGGAGAGAGAGATCCCTCTGTGTGGGCCTCACGACCTGCCATCCAATCACTCACCCTGATGAAGCAGAGAAAGAGAGAGAGATGAACAGGAGAGAGACTGAGTGCTTCTGTGACCTTGAACTTCTCAACCTCACATCCTCTCTCCTTTTCTCTCTCTGTCTGTTTATCCCCTTTTCTCTGTTTCTGTCCTATGTCCACTCTGTTCATCTCGCAGTGTCCTTTTTGACCTAAACAAGACTCCATACTCTATCCCTGCTTTACACAATGCAAACTGAAGTAAAGCTCATCTTCTCGCTACTTCTCTTTCTCCCTCTTACCCCTCTCTCTCTCACACACACACACACACACACACACACACACACACACACACACACACACACACACACACACACATGCGCGCGCCCACAAACACTAACACACACACATTCCTACACCGCCTGTATGTGTTTTTGAGTCAGAGAGCTGTATGAGCAGCAGATAAAGGAGGCGTCCATCCAAGACTTCAGATTCCTGGCATAGACTGCCTCACATCCACTGGGAATGGACTTCCAAAGGCTGAGCGAGAGACAGAAAGAGAAAGAGGGGGGAAAGAGTGAGAGGGGGGGGACACAGGGAGAGACATGCATTATTTATTATTGCAGTATGGTCACTAGAAAGAAAGAAGGGGATTAGAGGAGCGCTCCAAGCCAGCCAGGTCTACTAGGTTATTTCTCTCTCTCTCTCCGTCTCTATTTTTCTCTCTCTTTTTACTTCTCTCCTAAGGGGTCGTTCAGAAATAAGGTAGTTGTGGTTAGTTCATTTCCAGTTGGCAGATTAACTAAAGTGTTTGTGTTTTTCAGGTTGCTGCTGTGGTCAGTCCAAGAGAGAAGGACAAAGACACTGAGATGGAGGAACCACCGGGATCACATTCCCTCTTCTGTTTCTTTAACTTATTACCTTTCCGTGTGTGTGTGTGTGTGTGTGTGTGTGTGTGTGTGTGTGTGTGTGTGTGTGTGTGTGTGTGTGTGTGTGTGTGTGTGTGTGTGTGTGTGTGTGTGTGTGTGTGTGTGTGTGTGTGTGTGTGTGTGCATGCATTTTGGTGGGTGACACCTCCAATTTCAGTTTTATAATTTGCAATTTTTGTTGACTTTTATAATGTTATGATACTCGTCTATCGTTGACACATTTACAATACCCTTAATCATCAAGGGACTTTACAATACTATTGATACATACTGTGGCTTGTGTTTCTAACTACCTATGTGAGAATGTATATTTGTGTGTACAGTATACTCATATTTAGAAAATATATCACGGACTCCAAGAAAGCTCACATTCTTTCACAAACATGCTACACTTGCATGCATTCACGCACGCATGCACAAACTCACACGTACACACACACACAGATATACACACACACACACACGTACACACACACACACAGATACACACCCACACAGTTTCACTCACAACACAAACTTGAACTGAGAATGACAAGCGGTGGTAATGTTTCTCTTTAACTTTGAACTGTTCCTCCTCTGTAACTGTCAGGCCACAGTCAAATGACATCAAATCAATAATAATCATAAGAGCAATGGTAGTAATACTGTAATAGTGATACTGGTGATAATAATCCGTTAGTCTCTGCTGGAGATGATGCATACACACAAAGCAATGAGCGTCGATGACATCGTGAAGAGTCACATGTTATATGGTAAATTCGCTGTGGTTCGTCTCAGTGTATGTGGGTGTGTTATATCTGTGTGATTGCGTGTGCATCAAACATGGGCAATACCCTTCATTGGTGCTTCCATGTAGGCCATGAGGTACTGTTATCTATACCGCATCCTGTTGTGCACTGTATCGAGATGGTAAAACACAATGGCAATAGGCTCAGTGGGATTTCGATCTCTTGGTTGACCCGTGACAATCCTCTTCTCCTTCACATCCTTTGAACCGTCACCGTCCAGTAATGTATATCAGACGTCATCACAAATGTTTTTAGACGATTACGTCATTGGCTCTTTGTCTCAGCCATCACGTCAATACAATTACTAGGAGCACTTTTTTTGATATCGTGTGATATTGATCTAACAAATAGTTTTGTTTCATTGGCTGGTACAAAGATCTCTTTGTGTTCGATTTACAACTGGGTGTTGTTTTGTATAAAAATACCTGCTCATATTAGTCATGTGTGAGCTAGGTAATATAGCAATGACCAGTAACATGGAGAATATGGGTTCCTGTTTTATGAATTGATTTGAAATCTACCACTAATCTGAATGGGCCTGTACTGTTCACAAGTAGAGGGGGAGGAGAGTTCTGAGTGAGATATCATGGACACACACTGACGATCAGGAGAGATTAGTTTTCTTAATCCACGCTGACACCCTTAGAAAGATGTGTGTGTGCACTCTCTCTCTCACACACACACACACACACACACACACACACACACACACACACACACACACACACACACACACACACACACACACACACACACACACACACACACACACACACACACACACACATGAGAACACATGAGAACACATGAGAGACAGTCACAAGTATTATACAGTAGACACTTGGCCACACACAGTCCCTCTCCAGCCATGCCTCACCTGCTAGTCTATCATAGAGGGAGGAGGAGGAGGACACGCTGAAAGGAAATGGGGCCTTGTAGAAGGCTTTGACATAGTTCGCCATATGGCCAAGTCCATGTTGTGTTACAGCTTTAATTGTCCCACCATCTCTAGTGGTGTTTGGTGTGGTATAGAGCACTCGAGGCAACGACAGAGAAACACGGTGATAGTGACGACTTGTGTCATTAGCTTTTTGAGAATGCACTTTTTTAATCTACTTGCCCTACTGTACATTCCAGCTTATTAAAAATGTCACTTTTTGCACCTGTGTTGTCCTTAATCACATGCCCTTGCCTGCACAGACTAGAAATATCAGTGCCCTCCCTTGTCAACCATAGTATAGGCCAGCAGACCCCAGTTTCCAACCCCAGTGAGACTTTTTGAGGAGAACTACTACAAATACTTGAAGTGATTTCATCGAACTTCAGTGTCATTCCTGGTGGGGCAAGTGATTCTGTGTTGTGGTAGTGAAGACGGTGAGGAAGGGTGGAGAGTAGAGTGGCGTCTTAATGTGACTAAAGCAGCGTGACAGAGGAGGGTAAATACCTGAGAGCTCTGCTGAGATAGATCGCCCAGCTCGCTCTGCTCGGCCTTGCATGGCTTTATGGGATACAGGAGGTATTAGCAGCTGAATAATTATTGTTCATACGTTACTCTCCTGCTTTCTGTCTGTGTGGCATATCACTTTTCTAATGCCCCCTTTTTATTTTGTGCCTTTGTGTCCCAGAAGTTTCTTCCTTTGCCGCCTGCCGGCGACATCACATAAACATGAAAATATTGAATATGTTTTGGACTACCTGCCTGCCTGCCTGCCTGCCTATGTGGGTGGACTTCCTGAAAGCTCTTTTTTTCTCCTCTGGGAACGAAAAGCATTTCTCTATGAAGGGAAATCTTGGGAAAGAAGTAGTGAAATTGCACATTGAGCACTGTGGTGGTCGAAATTATTAACATTTTAATGGGGCCTACTAGCATTTTAATGTTACCATTGGTTCTTGCTTGTAAAGTTAACTTCCAGATGTTTAATAAAATGCATTTACAAATACACAATTCAAATCTGAATTGGGGAATGGCTTAAGATGGATCTGTTTGCTATACTGGTCATGCTACGGAATGTGCACATTCTGAGTCATATTTCGAGATACATGTCAATATTTAATCATTTTGTATCCTTTGTTATAAACTGTCTTACTAGGCTGTATATAAAGGGGGAGGTGAAACGCCTTGTGTAAAATTTAATAGTGACTATGTTTGCGTACATACAGGGTCACGCGTGTCTCCTCTGCGCCATAAAAGAGAGGATTCGTATTAAATATATATGGATATATACACATACAGTATATTTTTTGGCCTTGTCAGTTTCTTAACTGCGTAGACGTACAGTATATGTTGGGAAAGGCGTTTTGGAACCAGACATGCAACCCCCGCTGTACTCAACACTGAATCTGTGTTTTACAGTACAAAAAAAAAGCTTCTCTTTGCGTATCTATTTTTTCTTTTTTGTATGATGCTCTGAAAATACATCATTTTTCACAAGTGGTTTCGGACATAGAAGAAGTGTTACCGGTCACTTTATAAACTGAAACTTAGGATATAATAGTAGAATAGCTGTTGCATTACCTATTTGTTACGACCTGTATGTAATGTTATTATGGAAGATGTAATGTCCTTCTGTAAATGTTGTTTATTGTTGGTTTACCTGAAATAAATAAAGTTTATTAATGCTTCAAACTGTGTTCAGCTACCAATGCAAAACAGCTGTTGTTAGGTCATGTATTACATACTTACATACATACGTTCATACTAATTCTACCACAACTCCATTCTAATGGTCATGCTAGTGTGGATATTGGTTGCCTTTGTCCTCCTATTCATCAGTATTTACATAGTTAGCTACTTCCTGAAATTAGTTATCCCTGGAATTGATATAAGTACCGTACTTAGTTTTTTTTACGGCAAAATTTCCTCAACTGTACCAGCAACGGTTTCTAGTGATTTATCCTGTATTACCAGTCCCTGTTTGATGTGAGCTCAGCTGGCCTGATTACAGAGTCCCTCTTTGTATTGTACCACCACAGTGTTTTCTCTGGACACCCACCAAGGTGTTTTGTCTCTGATTCAAACCATACCAATAGGTCAACAACATCTCCAAGTCTGCATCCCAAATTGCATCCCTATTGGCTCTGGTTAAATGTAGTGCACTATATAGGGAATAGAGTGCCATTTGGGATGCATATTTGAAAAAGTATGTAACTTCAGTTATGAGTACAGTTTTCAGGCCTGCTGGTCCTCAAACAGATATAATTTATAACATGAAAACAAACAACCTCCAGGTCATAATGACTGCTGTGACAGATAGGTAGGAGACAAATACATGGAAACTGCAACAACACAACGTTTGCTGTAAGAATGTTATGTTCATAACGTTTTTAAAGTTCCTTTGGAAAAACATGAAGTCATTCTATTCTATTCTGTGGTTATTGCATGTGGTCATAAATGGTTCTGAAACGGTTTTGCACCAAAGATTCCCCACCAAAAAATGCATTTCCAATAGTTAATTCCAGTTTATCTCTTTAATGTTGGATCATATATCAACTGCATGAAGGTCAAATCTGACTCAAGGTTTTAACTTTGTCTTCGTAATGTTAATTGCTCTGGACAACTTTATTCCAAACTGAATAGACTTGGCTAGACACCCAGCCCTAAAACAAGACATTTAGTAACATACATCATTTTGAGTTTGTGTGTCTCTCTTGGCAGGGTGTAGCTTGAAGAACCAAATCTCACTGCATTCTTCTGTCAGGATATATTACATACTTATTGACTCCTTCTACATCGCACTGACAGACATGCCTCCTAACCAGTCAGAATGCCTGGGTAACTGATTAACATTAGGGATCCTCTGTATTTGCTTGGCCTCAGCTAGTGAGCCATGACGTTTTGAATTCTCAATAGAGAGGGCTCTGTGACAGGTTGATAACTAGAAATAGGTTTTGATGCACATCACTTGGGCTAATCATATTATTGATGTGCTATAACTGGTCATAGTGTTATTGATGGTTGCAACAGTAGTTGATTTGATTATTATTTATGTTATGATATTGTTTTTGTACATTAAACAGTCTTACATTATCTAATATATCTCTGGTGAACAGTAAGGTACAGTACAGTACAGTACAGTACAGTACAGTTGATGACAAATGAGAGATAATAGACTCCCTAAAAGTCAAGGGGGGGCAGGACAGCCCTGTTAAGCTCACTGTAGTGGAGTATCTCCCTTCCTTCCTTTGGTGTTCTACACAGGGTCTCTCTCTCTCTTTTTCTCTCTCACGGTTTCCTTCCTGTTCTCCTCTACACAGTGTCTCTCCCTCCCACTGTTCCCTCTGCGCGCACCACTGTGTGAGATGGGTTTGAAACCCCTCTGATCCCAAAGTCTCGTGGTGACGAACCACTTTCATCCCTGTCCCTAGGGCCTAACGGTGGAGACGACATTATGGTTGAAAGGGGAGACTGATTAAAATTATGCTGGTTGTTCCCTCTCTAAAAGATCCATTTAGGCTATACTCATTTGTAATATGTAACGCGCATGGCATTTATTTAGTGTGTTTTACAGTCACACACAGTTTTACTGGATGATAATACCAAGGGAGTCTGGACTGTTACAATAGTAGGCTATTTGAGGAGGTCTAATATGAGTCAATACCTCACAGTTTTAATGAACATAGAAGTTAATTAAGGGTAAAGGGTTTGCTCATATAAACGGTAGGCCTTCTGTCAGATTTGTAAAATAGTATTTCCTTTTCCATCAGTTGTCCTAGATGTGGCTTTCAGAAGTATCATAGGCCTATTTATAAGGGCATAATATTTATTTGGAATGTGTGATATTGTTTCGGTTATAGAACTAAGACATTGAATCGCATCAGCCATGCACAAGATGAACAATTGTAGACGATCCCTAAACCATGCCATCTGTTAGTCCAACCCTTTTTTCCATATGGAGGAGAGAGAGACGGCTCACTGAGACAGCAGGGCGCCTGGAAACAGGTTTCAACAGCGCAGAGCAGAGAGAGGCTATCTCGTCTGTCGCGCAGCTAGAGTAGCAGAAGAACATTGCGGAGTCCGGACCTGAGTGTTGTGTATAGTAGGTTGGATTTTCTTCTCCAAATTCTGTCAGCGATATTTTTCGATTTTGGGGGACCTTCAACATCTCTGCGCAACGGCGGGGAGAAGCGAAAACAACCAAAAGTTACGCTGGAAGGGAGTAATGTTACATTTACAAGGAAAGAAAAACCGAGCACAGAAAGGGAGCGGGGAAGTAGTGGCGAGCTAGCTGGCGAGCTAGCTAGTTTTGGAAGAAACCGCAAAGAAAGTATGTCTGTGGCCGTGCGTAATGCTTTCGCAATGGATTACAACAAAGTACTGTGTATATTTTTGCAGGTGTTTTTATTGATCAGTTTAGGATCTATACGGGTAAATGGACAGTATGGCGACCGGGGAATGTCTATTCCGGAGCACGGTTTTTGCCAGCCGATTTCTATTCCACTTTGTACAGACATCGCATACAACGAGACCATCATGCCAAATTTACTAGGACACACAAACCAGGAGGAAGCAGGGCTCGAGGTACACCAGTTTTACCCGCTTGTGAAAGTTCAGTGTTCTCCTGATTTAAAGTTTTTCCTCTGCTCCATGTATGCGCCTGTGTGCACGGTGCTTGAGCAGGCGCTTCCCCCGTGCAGGTCACTGTGCGAGAGGGCGAGACAGGGCTGCGAGGCGCTCATGAACAAATTCGGTTTTCAGTGGCCGGTCAGCCTCGCTTGCGAGTCTTTCCCGGTTCACGGAGCGGGCGAGCTGTGCGTCGGGCAGAATATGTCGGGCCAAAACACACCGGTCAACCCCACCCCTGATGTAACGGAGCCTCCGCACGATACTGCGATTGTAAAAGGACAGTTCAAGTGCCCGGCTTCGCTGAAAGTACCCACTTATTTGAATTACCGTTTTCTCGGTGAGGATGACTGTGGCGCACCGTGCGAGCCAAAGAAATCTAACGGAATGATGTACTTCAGCGAGGAAGAGTTAAAATTCGCCAGGATATGGATAGTAATCTGGTCCGTGTTATGTTGTGCATCCACGTTATTTACCGTTCTAACCTATCTGGTGGACATGAAGCGCTTCAGCTACCCAGAGCGTCCTATTATCTTCCTATCCGGTTGCTACACCATGGTATCCATTGCCTACATAGCTGGATTTCTCCTTGAGGACAAGGTGGTTTGCAATGACAGGTTTGACAACGACATTAGGACTGTGGTGCAGGGTACCAAAAAGGAGGGTTGTACCATCCTCTTCATGATGTTGTATTTTTTCAGCATGGCCAGCTCCATCTGGTGGGTCATCCTGGCCCTCACCTGGTTCCTGGCAGCAGGGATGAAGTGGGGTCACGAAGCCATCGAGGCCAACTCGCAGTACTTCCACCTGGCGGCGTGGGCTGTGCCCGCCATTAAAACCATCACTATCCTGGCGGTGGGACAGGTGGATGGGGATGTCCTTAGCGGCGTGTGCTTCGTGGGCATCAACAGCGTGGACGCTCTCCGAGGCTTCGTCCTGGCGCCGCTCTTTGTCTACCTCTTCATCGGCACCTCGTTCCTCCTGGCCGGCTTCGTGTCTCTGTTCCGGATCAGAACCATCATGAAGCACGACGGCACCAAGACGGAGAAGCTGGAGAAGCTGATGGTGAGGATAGGGATCTTCAGCGTGCTCTACACCGTCCCCGCCACCATCGTCATCGCCTGCTACTTCTACGAGCAGGCCTTCCGGGAGCAGTGGGAGAGGACGTGGATCAGCCAGACGTGTAAGACGTACGCCGTGCCCTGTCCGGCCCACCCACACCCCAACATGAGCCCCGACTTCACCGTCTTCATGATCAAGTACCTCATGACTCTGATTGTGGGGATAACGTCCGGGTTCTGGATCTGGTCTGGGAAGACCCTCAACTCCTGGAAGAGGTTTTATACGAGACTGGCTAACAACAGACAGGGAGAGACCACAGTGTGAATGGTCTGAGTGGGGTGAGACCTCTGGATGTACTTTAGCCTATGATGGGCGTCCCCCACACACAAAAAAATGTGTTTATTTACAGACTGAATGAATGATAATCGTTTTTGGACTTAATTGCCATGCAGAGACACTCATTGGTACATGATGTTTCTATTGTACATAAAACATTTTGTGAGATTTTTGTAAGTATATATTTGTATTTAAAGATCAAAATTCTCTTTTTTAGTGTTTCCCTCTATTAAAACCAACATTTATTTGACACACTTTGGGCATAATGAAAATGGACCTAAGTGATAAAGCTAACTGAGCATTTAGCATTAAGGATGTGGTTGTCTTAGGACCTGAGTTGGCTTGGTCACTGTTGGGAGAGGGTTATAGCTGTCTTTGATCAGTAGACTGGCTCGGAACATTGTTTCTATTCTAAGCAGCAGAGTCCCGTGAAAAACAATTGCTTCCTCGTGGGTCCTTATCCCCCATTATACTGTTGTTCTTTCTGTCCAGCTGTTCTCATCTATTCAACATATTTCTAAATGCCTGGGATTTGAAGGTTAAAAATATGATCAACATGTATTTTAAAACGAGGTATAGGTTTGGGATTATGTGTTCACCATATTTCTAAATGCCTGGGATTTGACAGTTAAAAGTACAGTCAGCATTTTTGTAACAAGAAAGTAGGTATAGGTTTGGGATTGTGTGCACATGTACTGTGTAGCCTACATGACATGAATCCTCCAAATGCAAATGTTTTCATAACCTGAATGAGAATGAGCCAGAGTGAGAACATTTAGCCCAAAATAAAGCCTGAATAGTTGCACCAAAGTTAAAAGCCCTCTTTTGGTGACACAATATTGTAATAGAATGGAAGTAAACAATTTGCAGGATCTTTTCAACATTTTGTTTATGTGTTTCAGATAGCCCTGCTGCCTATGAACACAGAACAGACGCACGTTGTTTGTGGCTTTGTTTACCTTTTTGAGCACTTTGAGGGGAATACTAGCCTGGTCCCAGATCTGTTTGTGCTGTCTTGCCAACCCCCAAAGAACCATAGGAGTAGGCAGGACAGCACAATCAGGTCTTGGACCAGGCTAGGGGAATACAGAATGCTGGACAGAGACAGCTCCGACTCAGAGGTAGGCTACGTAACACATCAGCTGCACCCCCTAATGCTTTCTCACAGACAGACAGACATACAGACAGCTGAAATACCAATACTTCACTCATGAACAAGTTGAAATACGCAGTAGCCTACTCTACAGCCGGCTGTATAATTGGCTTATAAAAATTGAAAGCAAATGAATAATTGAAGGAGATAGGACAGCGCGTTTTGTAATTTTCAGACCTACAGGTAATCAGAGTTATTCCCCAGAAGGTAATTGTTGGCAAAATGTGGCTGTAATTTTTTTACAATGGGTCCAGGTGGCAGCTTTGAGCAGTCCCCTTTTACAATGGGCCCAGGTGGCAGCTTGGAGCAGTCCCCTTTCACCCCTGAGTCATTTCTCCTGGTTAAGTGTGTGTTTGTGTGTGCACACATGCTCGTGTGTGTGTGTGCGTGTGTGTGTGTCGGTGCTAACCATGCAGGATGAGCAGCTGTCTTTAGGCTTTATAAAGCTAGACACCGTGATCTGTCCCCACCTCAGACATCTTCTGTTATGTTCTTGTCAAATGCATGAAAGTTATTTTACCATGGATGGCTCTCTATTAAACTACATGATCATGCCTTTCACATCTATTATGTTTAATTCTGGTATTCTGCATTTGTTTGTTATTAAAAACATATTTATAGATACATTTCTTTATATCCACACTGATTACTTTAAAGAATAAAAAATCCCACCTTTGCACCAACTGTCATGTTGATTTGAAATATCTATTATTTTCATTTGTTATAAACCAAGGTTGATGGATTGAATCATGCTGTCAGCCTAGTGTACATTTACATTTGAGTAATTTAGCAGGTGGTCTTATTCAGAACGACTTCCAGGAGCAATTAGGGTTAAGTGCCTTGCTCAAGGGCACATCAACATATTTTTCAACTAGTCGGCTAGGGGATTAGAACCAGCGACCTTTCGGTTCTTGGCCCAATGCTCTTAACCGCTAGGGTACCTGCCTAACATGTAGTTTAAGATTTGGAGTGTAACAAATCTGCTTCTTCGACTCTATAGTATTCACTTTGTAACAACATGGTAATAGCAATCATTTTTACAGCTGGAAAAGCTCAACAGCGAACACGAGTTTTATCTCAGTGGTTACAGCCAACTGTGAAGTCTGGTTTGAAAAATTACTTCCTTATCCTGGGTGGATGTTAATCAAATGCAGCTCTCTGGTTAGGCTAAATGAGGTGGATGGGAATCTTGTGAATGGTTGGTATGCACTGAATGCTCAGAGGCCTTGCTTGTGTAGGGGCATTGTTACTTTGCACTTAAAAATAGCTTGTGTCCCATGTCTGGCAGTCACATACGTAGGTCAGCTACTCAACTTTCATACAGCCGTTGTTTAGGGTAGTTTTACATTTACATTACATTTAAGTCATTTAGCAGACGCTCTTATCCAGAGCGACTTACAAATTGGTGCATTCACCTATGACATCCAGTGGAACAGCCACTTTACAATAGTGCATCTAAATCTTTTAGGGGGGGTGAGAAGGATTACTTATCCTATCCTAGGTATTCCTTAAAGAGGTGGGGTTTTGTTGTTGTCTTTAATTTTGTTGCTCTGTTCACTCTTGTATCTATTGTGTCCAAGCTTCTCTGAAGTCTGTGGCTGTATAGTTTGTGGCTAAACTGACCATAACTTAATGTGAACTATATATATGTCCAGTAGTTTATGCATACGCACAGTTCAAACCGCTGCGCTGAAGATCTGCTTTATAGCACGGGTGACAATTAAAAGCAATGTTCCCAAGGTCGCAGAGACTCTGCATTCATGGTAAACGATACGTCGGCTCAATCGGAAGTGACCTTTACATGTGAACTGTGCTACAACGCAGATATTCTGAGCTACGGATTAAACCGAGCCCTTGGTTTCAGACAGGTTAGCAGGTGTGCTGAGGAACACTCCCCATTTTCGTTGTGAAAATGTTGAGTATCAGTGAGATGTAGTAAGTGCTTGGCACAGAGTTGAGGACTTGATTCAATGCAGTGCCTAAGCAACCTTCAGGTCATTTAGCTGAATGGTAGCCACTTCTAGTCTCTGGATTCATAGTAACATGGGCTATGTTTTCCTCCTATATAAGTACCACTGACCGACCTCTATGGACGTGCAGTACATGCCTTAATTTCAAGCCCTTATTGATTTGACTTAGCTGACTGAACATATACTAAGGCTGCATCACAAATGGCTTCATATCCTCTATATGGTACACTACTTTTGACCCGGGCCCATAGGGAATAGGGTGCCATTTATGACACACATAATATGTGTATGCTAGGTCTCACTCTGTCTGCCTCCCTCCCTGTCAGTGTGTCTTCCTGATGCCTGGCTTGCTACTGGTTTGTCAGGAAGTGCTTGTACAGCCAGCAGCCCAGTCCAGAGCACACAGAGAACTGCTTGTCCCTCAGTCTCAGTCCCTCTCCTCTCTGCTGCTCTGTGGTCAGACTTTAGGCCTACTCAACAGCTCTACTCTGGCCTGGAATGCTGGGAGCTGGAGGAGGGCAGGAGAGAGAGTATAGAGACACAATATAAACCTAAACCTCAGCATCAACATCAACATGCATTTATGGCCCAGTCACACAAGTTGCCTTGGACATTTTAAGAAGGCTATCGTGTTAATGTTGCCACACGATGGATGTAATGATATTTATTCATAATGCAGAGAGCTCAGTGACATGTCCTGTTTTGGAAAATACTGGAATAATTGCTCAAATACTGCTGCTGTTTTCAAATTACTCAAATAACTTTCTGCTTCACCTGTCACTATGTATGAGGTTGACCTTATGAACTTCTGATGCCTCTATCTTCACAGAGGACACGGCAGGTCACACAGTGGTGATGTTATTGTGTGTTAACTCTCCCCTAGTACCTCCCCCATCAGCCCAGACAACAGGTTTTATGACTGTGGAGCGTTTCAGACTTGTCTGTCTGCATGTTGTTGTTAGCTGATCCCACTGAGCATTTATCACCTCAGGGTAGACTTTGTAAAGAATGCTAAAGCTATGCTAACCAACTGCCTCTAGTGCACTTTGGGAAGAATGTGAATGCTAACTGTCTATAGTGCCAGCCTGCCAGGTGGATGCAAAAACACATCTCTTCGCCCGTCTTAGTCTATTATAGGTGAATACAAAGAAGGATAAATTGCTGTTTTATAACCTAGAACGGTGGTTCCCAAACTGGGGCGATGGGTCGGCAGGGGGGGCGTGGGCGTCAGTCTGGTTTTCAAATGACTCTTGAATGGAAGTTGCAATAGTAGAATGCACAAGGTGCCATTTCGATTTGGGTAGTGAATCATCAGTTCCTCTTGTCATGTCAGTCATTGCAGACCTTAGAGAGCTATTTATAACTTGTCAGAAATGTCCAGATCAACTAGACTATGTCAGCGAAAGATTTTTAGCTAGTTTTTTTAGCCCAAAGATTTTGTGGTAATGTTTGAGTCACTCAGATATCACATGAATAGACATTAGACATGGCAAAATGTATAGAATTGCAAGAAAAGTAGCTTTAAAACTGCAACATTTCCCCTGCACCCCATGACAAAATGCATAGAATTGCGAGAAAAGTAGCTTTAAACCTGCAAAATGTTCTCTCCACCAACAAGACGAGTGTGAAGAGTTTGTGTCATGAACCGCTTGTGCCCATCGAAATAGACGTGGCGCGAGCGCCTCCAGGGGTGGCTCGGAATGTTCCCCGATGCTGGAAGGTGGAACTGAGTGAAAAAGTTTAGGAACCCCTGGCCAAGAACGTGTTCATCCATCCATGTATTTAAAATGATAAAAACGGATTTTTAGGCTCTGTTTTCTCAGTCATAAGACATGCACACAGTCTGAAACACACACACATTGACCTTGTCATCCCATTTCCCAGCGGCCCCTGCCTGAGCCTGTCTGAGTGTGTTGAGATGGTCATGTCTGACATTGCCTCTCACACAAATCACTGCTGTTTCACAACGCCCTCCTCTGCAGAAGCTCTCACTCACTGTGTTGAAAAGAACAAGTCAAACATACTTAAACAGGCCTTTCACAGCAGAGCATTGAAGCTCTAGTTTGTGTCACCAACCCTGATTTGTGATAAGGTTGGAATGTTCATCATCAGTGAACATCTACAATAACAATATAGTCACTGAAGTGTTCTTTTTAATGCAATAGATTTGAACAAGGCAGTATTTATGGGAATATGAAACAGATTTTTCATGTTCATTCCTTGGAGTTTCCTGGTAGTGAGCTCATCTGAGCCCAGCTATAATTAGGTTTTGTTGTTTGTAGCCTGCAGGAAAATCGACTTTCAGTTTGAATCCTTTTGTACATTGTTTCCATACATAGCACATAGTTTAACATTCCAATTTTGTGTTGAAACCTCCTCAAGGTCAAAGCAATGTTTAACAGCTCCTGTTCACTCTCTAACTCTCTCTCTCTCTAACTCTCTCTCTCTCTCTCTCTCTCTCTCTCTCTCTCTCTCTCTCTCTCTCTCTCTCTCTCTCTCTCTCTCTCTCTCTCTCTCTCTCTCTCTCTCTCTCTCTCTCTCTCTCTCTCTCTCTCTCTCTCTCTCTCTCTCTCTCTCTCTCTCTCTCTCTCTCTCTCTCTCTCTAACTCTCTCAGTAGAAAGCAGATTACAGTATATTGTACCATGCTGTCCATCTGATCCCGTGAACTTGACCTGCCCCTCACACACACCTGGAAGAGATGTCACACCGGATGTGTCCTTGCTGCCCGGGTTCCTTGGGACGTCCCTACCTCATTGAAGTTGACATTTAAAATGGTTGGTAAGGGTTAAGGGTAGGGTTGAAGTTTAGGGTAGGGACATCCCGAGGACCCTCGATAGCACCCACCACACTAGATTACATGCCAACATCAATATCTGTCATTTGCTGTTGGTTTTGTTGGCGCAATCTCCTCTCTGTCATCTCTCTGAGATCATTCTTATGTTTACTTTCCTCACCTACACATTTCATTCCTAAAGCCTTTTCTTTATCTGAAACGAGGAGCCGCTATGTTTTTGGTAACACTTTATTTGCCTACTACCTACAGAATGACTTCATAAGACACAGTACATTTCTGACATTAGGAGTCTCGATGTGCATGTTTGTATAGAATTTGCATTGCAATTTAGATAAAGCCTTCTGAACCCTTTTCCTGTGCCGTTATTTCTGTCAGGCCAATCTGAGGATTATTTTACACCACATTGAGAGCAGTGCAGAGAGAGAGAGTGAAGAAGTGCAGCAGTGTTCTGTGATGGCAGCCTTTTCCCTTGGGAGGTGTTGTCAATTCCCCGGCACCAATCGTAATTACGGTTTGTGATATCGTGTGACAGGGTTATCAAAGATTGCACTGCTGCGAAACCCTCTTCCTCAGGGAGAGGAGAGCAGCTCCTAACGAGGTGTCAATCACTGGGCCAACATGCCTGGGGGAGGAGGAGGAAGAGGAGGAACGTTATCTTCTGCTTATCTCTGGAAGTGAGTCATCCCTCCCATCTCTCTCTTTCTCTCTCTTAGAGAGGGGTTCTTTTTCAAATTGCACATTACACTGCCTAGCAACATATAGCAATATGGATCCTCGTTCATGTATTTACTCTAGATAGCATTATTGTTCTCATTGGTGCCGAACACAATGCCCAAAAGTCACTACTGAAGATGATGAACACCCTAACTTTCTCTGCTAGCATTTTATCAGATCTATGTAGGGGATGAATGTTTAATGTTCACAAATGAGCGCGCTTGAAACGTGTGCATGTGGAAAGTAGCTCAGTCACACTAAACCCAGTACATACAATCTCAACTCCCGTTGAGTGTACAGCTCTGGATTTTAAATGTGGGTTGTTTCAAACTGTTGACATACTTCTGCAGACGACAGGGTGGATAAAAACAGCAACTGTCCCCTCCCACATAGTTAGGCAGCCATAAAGATGAATTTGATCCCACTTCCGTGACGACCCTGTCATTAAGGTTTCCTCACATACTCTCTGTAAATCAGCCCGACGCTCATTGATGGCTGTCTGTGGCTTCCTGCCCCTACGGGACAAACAGACTAACCCAGGCCATACACAGTACACACACACACACACATTCTCAACCAAACTGCGTTATGAGGGACAAAAAATGATTCAGTTACTTGACACATGGATTGAAAAACGCTCACACACAAGAAGACACAGTAATGCTATCTATCGCCCACTGCGATCCAGCCACATATGGTGGTTCAGTTTCACAGGGTGATTCACTCCGACAGACAGTGATTTAATCTCTAATAGGGATTCAATGGAACATCACTCAGTTTAGGGGCAACAGTGAGTTTCCCTGGGGGAGAGAAAAAAATACAGATCAAATTGAATTATTCCTCAGCATCCTCACAGTGTTTCAGGCAGAGTTGAATGGTTCTATGCAAGCATGACATTTCTTAATAGGATCCGTCTGTTTTCAACCTCTTGTTGTTTTGTAAAGAAGTGCAGATAGGAGCTGTGAGAGGGCAAGAGAGAGGGTGCAGATTCATGCATTAGAGAGCACAGCAGAAAGGAGTGAGCGTGCCATGGTGATGGCCAGTAAAGATTACACCACTTTGGCTTTGACCAAAGTCCTGCTGTTTCATCTGCTGTTTAAATGAATAATTGTCGTAATCCCTTTATAATGCCTATATAGCTACTTCAGCAGTCAGGTAAAGTACAAGTAGGTGGAAGGACCTTTTATGCAGTATGACTTTGGTCATACATCCTTGTGAAGCATCTTTGTAGTGCTTATAAATACTTTATGGATACGCTCATGTTGATTTGAGCTTTTGACACCACACACACACACACACACACACACACACACACACACACACACACACACACACACACACACACACACACACACACACACACACACACACACACACACACAGAGAGAGAGAACGTAACTACCACTGAGAGTGTTTGGGCCTGTGGTAATGAGAACACACAGACAGGCTACAGAGCCCTCCTAATGGAAAACACAGGGACAATGTATAAATACACCGCTCTCTTTCTGTGTGTGTGTGTGTGTGTGTGCTGCCAAGGGGGAGGAACAGGGGGCTCTGCCAACACACCCAAGGCTATAGTGAGGCTAATGAGAACCATGTTGGTGGGTGTTTCCAAGATGGCATAGCAGTCAGACGTCTTTGTCCTCGTCCCGTTGTGTCCCATGTATATATATTTTTATATATTTTTCTTCTCATATCTTTTTATATTTTTCTAAACCTCAACTTCAAAATACTCTCCTCACCCAATGTGGGATGGATCTGCTTTTTTTCTAAAGTATTTTTCTTTACTTCTGAACCGGAATCGCCCAACAGAAGCTAGCCAGTTAACTAGCTAGCTGCAATCCGAATGGCTTCTCCTGGCTAACGTCTCTGAACCGAAGCAAGCACCAGTTAACCTGTAGCTAGCCCATGCTAGGCCCATCTCCCGGCTAGCTGAAGAGGTCCATCAGCCACTCCGGGGCCACAATACCTATTTTGCCAATTGACCCGGACCCCTTTTACTGCTGGCACCAAGCTCCTGGACTACCGACGTAATCTGCCCGAGGGGGTTATTCAACTGGCTCCTACGTTGCGACGTCCCCTGAATGCCCATCTGCTAGCCTGCTAGCTGCGGCCCGCTAGCTGTCTAGAACATATCGGACAGTTAGCTGAATAAGTCCATCGGCCAACTTCTTGGGCCACTATACCTATTTTGCCAATTGGCTTGGAACCCTTTTACTACACGAAGCCCTGCTTATCCATCACGACTGGACTACCAACGTAATCTATTATACCTATTTTGCCAATTGGACTGGACCCCTTTGATACATGGAACCCTACTAATCCATCACGACTGGTCTATCGACATAACCGCACGAGGGGGCTATAACAGACTTCCTCGTTGCGACATCCCTCCAAGGCCCTTCTGCTAGCTTGCTAGCCCCGGCCTGCTAGCTGTCTGAATCACCATGTCTTCAGCCAGCCTAACTACTCACTGGACCCTTATGATCACTCGGCTACGCATGCCTCTCAATAATGTCAATAAGCCTTGTCCATTGCTGTTCTGGTTAGTGATTATTGTCTTATTTCACTGTAGAGCCTCTAGCCCTACTCAATATGCCTTAGCCAAACCTTTAGTTCCACCTCCCACACATGCGGTGACATCAGCTGGTTTAAATGTTTCTAGAGACAATATCTCTCTCATCACTCAATGCCTAGGTTTACCTCCAATGTATTCACATCCTACCATACCTTTGTCTGTACATTATGCCTTCAATCCAATCTATCGCTCCCAGTAACCTGCTCCTTTTACTCTTTGTCCCGAACGTACTAGACGACCAGTTCTTATAGCCTTTAGCTGTATCCTTATCCTACTCCTGTTCCTCTGGTGATGAAAAGGTTAAACCAGGCCCTGCAGTGCCTAGCTCCACTCCTATTCCCCAGGTGCTCTAATTGGTTGACTTCTGTAAACGTAAAAGCCTTGATTTCATGCATGTTAACATTAGAAGCCTCCTCCCTAAGTTTGTTTTATTCACTGCTTTAGCACACTCTGCCAAACTGGATGTCCTAGCCGTGTCTGAATCCTGGCTTAGGAAGACCACCAAAAACCCAGAAATTTCCATCCCTAACTTTAACATTTTCCGACAAAATAGAACTGTCAACGGTGGCGGAGTTGCAATCTACTGCAGAGATAGGTGGACTGGGGACAGCAAGGAGCCATCATGCCAGGTAGTCCTGAGGCATGGTCCTAGGGCTCAGGTCCTCCGAGAGAGAGAAAGAAAGAAAGAAAGAAAGAAAGAAAGAAAGAAAGAAAGAAAGAAAGAAAGAAAGAAAGAAGGAGAGAAAGAGAGAATTAGAGAGAGCATACTTAAATTCACACAGGACACCGAATAAGACAGGAGAAGTACTCCAGATATAACAAACTGACCCTAGCCCCCCGACACATAAACTACTGTAGCATAAATACTGGAGGCTGAGACAGGAGGGGTCAGGAGACACTGTGGCCCCATCCGATGATACCCCCGGACAGGGCCAAACAGGAAGGATATAACCCCACCCACTTTACCAAAGCACAGCCCCCACACCACTAGAGGGATATCTTCAACCACCAACTTACCATCCTGAGACAAGGC
Source organism: Oncorhynchus keta (assembly GCF_023373465.1). Classification (NCBI taxonomy): domain Eukaryota; kingdom Metazoa; phylum Chordata; class Actinopteri; order Salmoniformes; family Salmonidae; genus Oncorhynchus; species Oncorhynchus keta. The sequence continues at coordinate 18,537,055 of NC_068451.1, read as the reverse complement.
CGAGTATAGCCCACAAAGATCTCCACCATGGCACAACCCAATGGGGGGGCGCCAATCCAGACAGGAAGATCACATCAGTGACTCAACCCACTCAAGTGACGCACCCCTCCTAGGGATGCCATGAAAGAGTACCAGTAAGCTAGTGACTCAGCCCCTGTAATAGAGTTAGAGGCAGAGAATCGCAGTGGAAAGAGGGGAACCGGCCAGGCAGAGACAGCAAGGGCGGTTCGTTGCTCCAGAGCCTTTCCGTTCACCTTCACACTCCTGGGCCAGACTACACTCAAATCAAATCAAATCAAATGTATTTATATAGCCCTTCGTACATCAGCTGATATCTCAAAGTGCTGTACAGAAACCCAGCCTAAAACCCCAAACAGCAAACAATGCAGGTGTAAAAGCAACGTAACGTACACTCAATCATTGAAGAGATGAGTCTTTCAGAGAAGAGCACCTCCTCCCAGCTGCCCACTGCACTGAGGCTATGAAACACTGTCACCACCGATAAATCCACTAAAATGTGAATTTCAATAAGCATTTTCTATGGCTGGCTGTGCTTTCCACCTGGCTACCCCTACCCTGGTCAACTGCCCTGCACCCCCCACAGCAACTCGCCCAAGCCTCCCCATTTCTCCTTCACCCAAATCCAGATAGCTGATGTTCTGAATGTCTGGACCCCTACAAATCAGCCGGGCCAGACAATCTGGACCCTCTCTTTCTAAAATGATCTGCCGAAATTGTTGCAACCCCTATTACTAGCCTGTTCAACCTCTCTTTCGTATCGTCTGAGATTCCCAAAGATTGGAAAGCTGCCGCGATCAACCCACTCTTAAAAGGGGGAGACACTCTAGACCCAACCTGCTGCAGACCTATATCCATCCTACCCTGCCTTTCTAAAGTCCATTTTGAATCCCACCGTACCTTCCCGCTATGCAATCTGGTTTCAGAGCTGGTCATGGGTGCACCTCAGCCACGCTCAAGATCCTAAACGATATCATAACCGCCATCGATAATAGACATTACTGTGCAGCTGTACTCATCGACCTGGCCAAGGCTCTCAATCACCACATTCTTATCGGATGACCCAACTACTTCTCTGATCGAGTTCATTGTGTCAAATCGGAGGGCCTGTTGTCCGGACCTCTGACAGTCTCTATGGGGTCCGACAGAGTTCAATTCTCGGGCCGACTCTCTTCTCTGTATACATCAATGACGTTGCACTTGCTGCTGGTGATTTTCTAATCCACCTCTACGCAGATGACACCATTCTGTATACTTCTGGCTCCTCTTTGGACATTGTGTTAACTAACCTCCAAACGAGCTTCAATGCCATACAACTCTCCATCTGTGGCCTCCAACTGCTATTAAATTTAAATGCATGTCAAATAAATGTATGCTCTTCAACCGATCGCTGCCCGCACCTACCCGCCCCTCCATCTTCATTACTCTGGGTGGTTCTGACTTAGAATATGTGGACAACTACAAATACCTAGGTGTCTGGCTCGACTGTAAACTCTCTTTCCAGACTCACATTAATCATCTGCAATCCAAAATTAAATCTAGAATCAGCTTCCCATTTCGCAACAAAGCATCCTTCACTCATGCTGCCAAACATATCCTTGTAAAACTGACCATCCTCCCGATCCTCGACTCCGGCGATGTCATTTTCAAAATAGCCTCCAACACTCTACTCAAGAAATTGGATGCAGTCTATCACAGTGCCATCCGTTTTGTCACCAAAGCCCCACTACTCACCACTGCGACCTGTACGCTCTCGTTGGCTGGCCCTCGCTTTATACTCATCGCCAAACCCACTGGCTCCATGTCATCTACAAGTCTTTGCTAGGTAAAGCCCCGCCTTATCTCAGCTCACTGGTCACCATAGCAGCACCCACCTGTAGCAGGCGCTCCAGCAGGTATATCTCACTGGTCAACCCCAAAGCAAATGCCTCTTTTGGCTGCCTTTCCTTCCAGTTATCTGCTGCCAATGACTGGAACGAACTGCAAAAATCACTGAAGCTGGAGACTCACATCTCCCTCACTAGCTTTAAGCACCAGCTGTCAGAACAGCTCAAAGTTCACTGCACCTGTACATAGCCCATCTGTAAATAGCCCATCCAAGTACCTCATCCCATACTGTATTTATTTATTTATCTTTCTCCTTTGCACCCTAGTATCTCTACTTGCACATCTTCTGCACATCTATCACTCCATTGTTTAATTAGTATACTGTAATTACTTTGCCACCATGGCCTATTTATTGCCTTTACCTCCCTTATCTTACCTCATTTGCACAAACTCTATATAGACTTTTTCTACTGTATTATTGACTGTATGTTTGTTTACTCCATGTGTAACTCTGTGTTGTTGTATGTGTCGAACTGCTTTGCTTTATCTTGGCCAGGTCGCAGTTGTAAATGAGAACTTGTTCTCAACTAGCCTACCTGGTTAAATAAAGGTGAAATAAAAAATAAAAGTGTTGTGTGTGTGTGTGCGGGAAGGGGGGTGACTTGTTTGTGACTGACTGTACTGTCAATCTGATCTAGAATCAGTGTATTTTGTGCATGTGTGTGCGGGGAGGGGGGGGTTGACTTGTTTGTGACTGACTGTACTGACAATCTGATCCAGCATCAGTGTATTTGTGCCTGTGTGTGCAGGGAGGGGGGTGACTTCAAATCAAATCAAATTGTATTAGTCACATGCGCCGAATACAACAGGTGTAGTAAACCTTACAGTGAGATGCTTACTTACGAGCCCCTAACCAACAATGCAGTAAAACAAAAAAATAATACAGATAAGAATAAGAGATAAAAGTAACAAGTAATTAAAGAGCAGCAGTAAAATAACAATAGTGAGACTATATACAGGGGGGTACCGATACAGACTCAATGTGCAGGGGCACCAGTTAGTTGAGGTAATATGTACATGTGGGTAGAGTTATTAAAGTGACTATGCATAGATGATAACAACAGAGAATAGCAGCAGTGTACAAAAGGAGGATGGAGGGGGGGCAATGCAAATATTCTGGGTAGCCATTTGATTAGGTGTTCAGGAGTCAATCTGATCCAGAGTCAGTGTATTTGTGCCTGTGTGTGCAGGGTGAGGGTGACTTGTCTGTGACTGACGGTGCTGTCAGTCTGATCCAGGATCAAGGAATTTGTTTGTGTGTGCGCGAGCGCCTACGTTCTTGCATGTGTTTCTATGTGTGTACATCATGCATGTGTTCAGCGGTGGTAAGGCAGGCCTGTATTGGATTTTTATTGGCAGGGGTGATAGTGTTTGTTTAGTGTGGTTTACCATCCCTCGCATGTCTGTCAGCTGCAGACTAGACCTGTCAAACTCTGTGATTTAACACCACCAAGTGTGCCAGCCTCAATGGAGGACCGAGCCAGACCCCCTTCAAAAGACTTTATCTTTCTAATATCAGTTTTGGCCGGGCTGAGCGGGAAGGCTTGGAAGGCTTGGATGTAGGAGAGATGGATGTGCTCCTGAAGCGTGTTAACATTCTGGGGAGGCCTCGCTAGAGCCTTTGCCAGAGTCTTGTTGGCAACTCAAGCTTAGTTTCTGCAGTCTGACTGTCTAAATTTAAATTGAGCGATTTTGACAAATAAGGTCATGTTAAAATTAGTAGTTGTCCCTTGATTTTTTTGTAAACATATAATGGGGTACGTAAGAAAATTAATCACATCAAATCAAATTGTATTAGTCACATGCGCCGAATAAAACAGGTGTTCAGTGAAAAGCTTACTTATGAGCCCCGAACCAACAATGCAGTTTCAAAAAATAAGGATAAGAATAAGAGATAAAAGTATAAAGTAATTAAAGAGCAGCAGTAAAATAACAATAGCTAGACTGTATAAAGGGGGGGTATGGATACAGAGTCAACGTACGGAGGCACCGTTTAGTTGAGGTAGTATGTACATGTAGGTAGAGTTATTAAAGTGACTGTGCATACATAGATGACAACAGAAAGAGGGGGTGGAGGGGAAACTGCAAATGGTCTGGGTAGCCATTTGTCTTGATGTTCAGGAGTCTTATGGCTTGGGGTAGAAGCTATTTAGAAGCCTCTTAGACCTAGACTTGGCACTCCGGTACTGCTTGCACTGATGTAGCAGAGAGAACAGTCTATGACTAGGGTGGCTGGAGTCTTTGACAATTTTAGGTTCTATCACTGACACCGCCAGGTACTGAGGTCCTGGATGTCAGGAAGCTTGCCCCCAGTGATGTACTGGGCTGTTCGCACTGCCTTGCTGTCGGAGGCTGAGCAGTTGCCATACCAGGCAGTGATGCTCTCGATGGTGCAGCTGTAGAAACTTTTGAGGATCTGAGGACCCGTGCCAAATCTTTTCAGTCTCTTGAGGGGGAATAGGTTTTGTCATGCCCTCTTCACGACTGTCTTGGTGTGCTTGGACCATGTTAGTTTGTTGGTGATATGGTCACCAAGGAACTTGAAGCTCTCAACCTGCTCCACAGCAGCCCCGTCAATGAGAATGAGGGCGTGCTTGGTCCTCTTTTTCTGTAGTCCACAATCATCTCCGTTGTCTTGATCATGTTGACGGAGAGCTTGCTGTCCTGGCACCACTCGACCAGGTCTCTGACCTCCTCCCTATAGGCTGTCTCCTTGTTGTCGGTGATCAGGCATACCACTGTTGCGTCATCGGCAAATTTAATCATGGTGTCGGACTGCACGTGCCTGGCTGTGCACTCATGAGTGAACAGGGAGTACAGGAGGGGACTGAGCACACACCCCTAAGGGACCCCTGTGTTGAGGATCAGCATGGTGGATGTGTTGTCACCTACCCTTACCACCTGGGGGCGGCCTGTCAGGAAGTCCAGGATCCAGTTGCAGAGGGAGTTGTTTAGTCCCTGGGTCCTTAGCGGGTGGCAGGTAGCCTCGTGGTTAGAGCATTGGACTAGTAACTGAAAGGTTGCAAGATCAAATCCCCGAGCTGACAAGGTAAATATATTTAGTTTTGCCCCTGAACAAGGCAGTTAGCTCACAGTTCCTAGGCCATCATTTAAAATAAGAATTTGTTCTTAACTGACTTGCCTAGTTAAATAAAGGTCATAAAAAATGTATGAGCTTTGAGGGCACTATGGTACTGAATTCTGAGCTGTAGTCAATGAATAGCATTCTCACAAAGCTGTTCCTTTTGTTCAGGTGGGAAAGGTCAATAGAGATTGCATCATCTGTGGATCTGTTGGGGAGGTATGCAAATTGGAGTGGGTCTAAGGTTTCTGGGATGATGTTGTTGATGTGAGCCATGACCAGCCTTTCAAAGCACTTCTTGGCTACAGACATGAGTGCTACAGGTCGGTAGTCATTTAGGCAGGTTAACTTAGTGTTCTTGGGCACAGGGACTATGGTCTATGGTCTGCTTAAAACATGTTGATAATACAGACTCGGACAGGGAGAGGTTGAAAAAGTCAGTGAAGAAACTGTCCAGTTGGTCAGTTGGTCCAGTTGGTCAGCGCATGCTCGCCGTACCCGTCCTGATAATCTGTCTGGCCCTGTGGCCTTGTGAATGTTGACCTGTTTAAAGTTCTTACTCACATTGGCTGCAGAGAGCGTGATCACGCAGTCTTCCGGAACAGCTGGTGCTCTCATGCATGTTTCAGTGTAAATTGCCTCGAAGCGAGCATAGAAGTAGTTTAGCTCGTCTGATAGGCTCGTATAACTGGGCAGCTCTCGGCTGTACTTCCCTTTGTAGTCTAATGTTTTTCAAGCCCTGCCACATCCGACAAGCGTCAGAGCCGGTGTAGTGTGATTCGATCTTAGTCCTGTATTGACGCTTTGCCTGTTTGATGGTTCTTCGGAGGGCATAGCGTGATTTCTCATAAGCTTCCGGGTTAGAGTCTTGCTCCTTGGAAGCTGCAACTCTAGCCTTTAGCTCAGTGCGGATGCTGCCTGAAATCCATGGCTTCTGGTTGGGGTATGTACATATGGTCACTGTGGGGACGACGTCATCGATGCACTTATTGATAAAGCCAGTGACTGATGTGGTGTACTCCTCAATGCCATTGGAGGAATCCCGGAACATATTCCAGTCTGTGGAGCAAAACAGTCCGGTAGCTTAGCATCTGCTTCCTCTGACCACTTTTTTATATTGATCTAGTCACTGGTGCTTCCTGCTTAAATTGTTGCTTTTAAGCAGGAATCAGGAGGATAGAATTATGGTCAGATTTGCCAAATGGAGGGCGAGGGAGAGCCTTGTATGCATTTCTGTGTGTGGAGTATTGGTGGTCCAGAGTTCTTTTTCCTCTGGATACACATTTAACATGCTGATAGAAATTTGGTAAAATGGATTTAAGTGTCCCTGCATTAAAGTCCCCGGCTAACTCATCGATTTTATTCTCCAAAGATTGTACGTTGGCTAGCAGAATGGAGGGAAGTGGGGGTGTATTCGATCGCCTACAAATTCAGAAGGCAGCCCAACCTTCGGCCCCTCCTTCTCCGCCTCCTCTTCACGCAGATCACTGGATCGGGGCCTGTTCCCGAGGAAGCAGTATATTATTTGCGTCGGGCTTGTCAGAGTCGTAAAAGGAAAAAAAGGATTCTGCTTGTCTGTGGTGAGTAATCGCAGTCCTGATGTCTAGAAGTTTTTTTGGTGATAAGAGACGGTAGCGGCAACATTATGTACAAAATAGGTTTAAAAAACAAGTTACAAACAACGCAAATAAACAAAAGAATACAATCCGCTGGGGGCACGTAAAACATATGCCTTCTTCTCCGGTGCCATCTTAAATGTAATGAAATTATTATAATAGCGCATTGTAGTATCTTTGTGACTATGTGCATCGATGAAAAACTGGGCAGTCCTATAATGTTTCAAACTGGGCAGCCCTATAATGTTTCAGAATCTTTCTCTGATGGTCAGAAGGAAAGAGTCAGGGGGTAGAGAGAGAGAGAGAGAGTAGAGAGAACTAGATAGACGGCAAGACAGAAAGAGAGATTGATTATGAAGGAAAGAGAGAAAAGTGAGAGAGAGAAAAGAGAGACAGGGGAGTAGAGAGAATTAGATTGAAGGAAAGAGAGAATGAGAGAGTGTTACTTACACCTCCAGAAAGAGGGAACGCAACACCCTGCTACAACTCAACTCCCTGTGGAGTGAAAGAGGTATAGGACTGTAGGTACTAGTAAGGATGACAAAGTCAGAGAAGTTACCATTTACTGGCAATTTATTCCGTCACACGGTAAATTTGGGGAAAATGGGCTGAACGGAACCAAAGCAAAGAAAGTAAATGTCAAAGCCCCCTTTTTCTCTCTCTCTCTCTCTCTCTCTCTCTCTCTCTCTCTCTCTCTCTCTCTCTCTCTCTCTCTCTCTCTCTCTCCATCTTAAAAGTAATGAAATTATTATAATAGTGCATTGTTGTATCTTTGTGACTATGTGCATCGATGAAAAACTGGTTAGCCCTATAATGTTTCAGAATCTTTCTCTGATGATCAGATGGAAAGAGTCAGGGGGTAGAGAGAGAGAGAGAGACAGAGAGAGAGAGAGAGAGAAAGAGAGTAGAGAGAACTAAAAAGATGGCAAGACAGAGAGAGATTGAGTTAGAGAAGAGAGAGTTAGATTGAAGGAAAGAGAGAATGAGATTGAGAGAAGGGAAGCAGCGTTAGAGGGAAGGAGAGGGAGACAGACTTCCAGGCTGGCACCAGTCTATATTAGTGGTGTCTCCCAGTAATGTAACCGCTGCTCTGAGGAGGGCTATAGAATTTCCTGTTCCTCTCCGAATCTCAGCCAGAAATTAGGCCATCATTAACTCTGGTGGAGAGAAACCCAGCAGCCCAGCTAGCAGTGGAAAAAATACAAGAGGAAACCGACCAGCCAGCTTGCCTGGCCCAACACAAGACCTACATATGCGTCCAGAAAAGAGAAGAAAATGTTGACTACAATGCTTCCCACAGTTGTGTCAAGTTGGCTGTAATGTCCTTTGGGAGGTGGACCATTCTTGATACACACGGGAAACTATTGTGCGCTAAAAACCCGGCAGCTTTATTTCTTGATGCAAACCGGTGAACCTGGCACCTACTACCCATTTCAAACGCACTTACATTTTTGTCACCCTCTGAAAGATCTTTCTTTAACCTGTCTCCTCCCCTTGATCTACACTGACTGAAGTGACATCAATAAGGGATCATAGTTTTCACCTGGATTCACCTGTCAAGTCTATGTAATGGAAAGAGCAGGTGTTCTTCATTTTTTGGACACTCAGTGATATACAATATATATACAAATGCAAAATCCTTCAAATTAGTGGATTCGGCTATTTCAGCCAAATCCGTTGCTGACAGGTGTATAAAATCGAGCACACCGCCATGCAATCTCCATAAACAAACATTGGCCTTACTGAAGAGCTCAGTGACTTTCAATGTGGCACTGTCATAGGATGCCACCTTTCCAAGTGAGTTCACCAAATTTCTGCCCTGCTAAAGCTGCCCCGGTCAACTGTAAGTGCTGTTATTGTGAAGTGAAAATGTCTAGGAGTAACAACGGCTCAGCCACAAAGTGGTAGGCCACACAAGCTCACAGAAAGAGAACGCAGAGTGCTGAAGTGCGTAGCACGTAAAAATCATCCATCCTCAGTTGCAACACTCACTACTGAGTTCCAAACTGCCACTGGAAGCAACGTCAACACAAGAACTGTTCGTTAGGAGCTTCATGAAATAGGTTTCCATGGCCGAGAAGCCGCACAAAAGCCTAAGATCACCATGCGCAAAGCCAAGTGTCGGCTCGAGTGGTGTAAAGCTTGGACTGGTTGTATAAGTGTCCACACCCCTTGTAATAGCAGTCCTAAATTATTATTCCCATGATTTCAGGATACATTCAGCAGTTCCTGAAGGTTCCCTCTGCTGTGTAGTAAATTGCAAAGCAAACACTCAACTATGAGCACCAAACAGCAATCCAAAGAACTCCCAAACAAAGTTGTGAAAAGGCACAGATCAGGGGATGGGCATAACAATATTTCAAAGGACTTGAATATCCCTTGGAGCACAGTCAAGACGATTATTAAGCAGTGGAAGGTGCATGGCACCACCAAGACCCTGCCAACACCAAGCCATCCCTCCAAACTGGATGACTGACCAAGTAGGATACTGATCAAAGAGGCTACCAAGAGTCCAATGGCAACTTTCAAATAGCTACAGGCTTTGTGTACATGTGACAACAATATTCAAAGCACTCCACAAATCTGGCATGTATGGTAGGGAGGCTAAAAGGAAGCCATTACTCAAGAAAGCCCACCTTGAATCTCATTTGAAGCATGCAAAAAAAATCCTCCAGAGATTCTGTAGCCATGTGGTAACTGTTTTGTGATCTGACGAAACTAAAATGGAAACTAAAAATGACCCCTGGGTGTGTGTGTTTTCATCCAGGCCAGGGTAGGATGGTAGGCCACAGGCCTTCGGGGCAGCCTTCAGAATGACAGGAAGCTCATTCATTCATTCAGTGAGGGGAAACCTGAAACTCAGGTCACACACATACATACACACACACACGCACACACAGTGGCAGATCTAGGTCAGACCAAAGCTCTGCAGTCACTCCACTCAGGAAGCCAATAATTACCCCTATATCTTGATTAGTTTAGATTTATAAAAGAAGAGAGAGGAAATCTGGATTATTCTCTGCCAGGTCTACATCCGCTCATTATACGCTTGTAAATTGACCCTGGCCCTGCACTTGGCCTGCTCATGTGATGTGATGTATATGTGCCCTGAGATTTAAATATCTTTCCAGGAAAGCCTCTATGTGTTATAGTGCTGTTGGCAGCTGTAGCCCAGGCCTACTGTAGTGTATGCCCTTTGCAGAAACATGATTTATGAGTAGAGTTACTTGTATGTCATGTAAATAATGCTTCCGAAATGCATTTGATTACTTTGGAATGACACTCAGAAGTTAAAGTGCTGAGTTTGCACATGCATGATTTACACTAGGTACTTTTGGACTGTGAGTCTGGTCCAGATGTTTAGGCCTGTCCCCTCCTGAGAATGTTTTCACTCTCTCTCTCTCTCTCTCTCTCTCTCTCTCTCTCTCTCTCTCTCTCTCTCTCTCTCTCTCTCTCTCTCTGTCTCTCTCTCTCTCTCTGTTTCTCTCTCTGTCTGTCACTCTCTGTTTCTCTCTCTCTCTCTCTCTCTCTCTCTCTCTCTCTCTCTCTCTCTGTCTCTCTCTCTCTGTTTCTCTCTCTGTCTCTCTCTCTCTCTGTCTCTCTCTCTCCCTCTCTCTCTCTCTCTGTCTCTCTCTCTCTCTCTGTTTCTCTCTCTGTCTCTCTCTCTCTGTTTCTCTCTCTCTCTGTCTCTCTCTCTCTCTCTCTCTCTCTCTCTCTGTTTCTCTCTCTCTCTCTCTCTCTCTCTCTCTCTCTCTGTTTCTGTTTCTCTCTCTCTCTCTCTCTCTCTCTCTCTCTCTCTCTCTCTCTCTCTCATGCTCTCTCTCTCTCTCTGTCTCTCTCATGCTCTCTCTGTCTCTCTCACTCTCATGCTCTCTCTCTCTCTCTCTCTCTCTCTGTCTCGCTCATGCTCTCTCTCTCTCTCTCTCTCTCTCTCTCTCTCTCTCTCTCTCTCTCTCTCTCTCTCTCTTCTTGCCAACTGTTTTAATGTTCAACAAATAGCAAAATGTCAAGTCTCTATGGTGAATAACGAGGTGGTGGATTAAGCAGGGGCCATTAAAGACATTAGCACATCATGCCGCAGTAATGGTCCCTGTCCCCACACACACGACCATGGTTGAGAACTCTGGAGCTCTTGTCTGGTTTTATTGGTGATGAGAGAGAGCTGTAATTAGCCACCAGTGGTTTCTCCACACACACATTCTCACAGGGGCCCTGAGGGAGGGAGCTGGTTGGTTGACTGTGTTTTGGGAGCAGAGGAATGCAGAATAGTGACCGATGGCAGGATCTCTCTCTCTCTCTCTACTCTTCAGTTTAAAGTCCCAGCTGTCTCTGGTTCTGAACACTGAGAGGGGGCTGTGTATGTGTGAAGCAATGGTCACAATCATAAAGAGAAAATCATAAAGAGAAAACCATAAAGAAAAACCCAGTTACACACTCACTCCAGCCGGCAGACAGAGCAGCTATCAAACCCTCTCCTGTACTTCCTCAGGTGCTGTGTGCCTCTAATGACGACCGGTCACAGCTGAGGCCTGGAGGGACAGCTCGCTAATGTGCAGCTAGGGCTATCAACAACATCAAGCATTTCACTACACTCGCATTAACATCTGCTAACCATGTCTATGTGACCAATAAAATCTGACTTGATTTGATTTTGATTTGAGGAGGGACCGTATTGTATTATGGGGAGGGGAAAAAAGTAGGGTCGTGGATTAACAGTCAGTATCTGGTGTGACCACCATTTGCCCTTGAATAGGATTGATCAGGCTGTTGATTCTGGAATGTTGTCCCGCTCCTCTTCAATTGCTGTGTGAAGTTGCTGGATATTGGCGGGAACTGGAACACACTGTCCTACACGTCGATCAAGAACATCCCAAACATGTTCAATGGGTGATTGTCTGGTGAGTATTCAGGCCATGTGAGAACTGGAACATTTTCAGATTCCAGGAATTGTGTACAGATCCTTGTGACATGGGGCATGATCATGCAACAGGAGGTGATGGCGGCGGATAAATGGCACGGCAATGGGCCTCAGGATCTCGTCACAGTATCTCTGTGCATTCAAATTGCCTTTGATAAAATGTACTTGTGTTCATTGTTCGTAGCTTATGTCTGCCCATACCGTAACCCCACCCCCACCATGGGGCACTCTGTTCACAACGTTGACATCAGCAAACCGCTTGTCCACACGACGTCAATTTCTGGAATCTTTTATTTCAGCTCATGAAACATGGGACCAACACTTTGCATGTTGCGTTCATATTATTGCTCAGTGTATATACAGTATCTCACTTGCAACCCATAATAAGACTGCAATTAGCCTATTAAAATATTTATCTGACTCCATAAAGATGATTTAGCAACATGCAAGAAACTAGCTGAGTTACAATAATATGCCATCAAGAAATGTCTGAGAATGGGATTCTAAATTCAAGTGTATTACTTTGTGAAATGAATGGATCCACATACAAGGCATCCTTGTTGAAGGATGAGGACCAAGGTGCAGCACGGTGAGCGTACATTGTCTTTATTTTAAGCAACATGACGCCAAACAAAACCATAAACACTACAAAAATAAACCGTGAAGCTCACAAGCAAAGTGCTCTAAACAGAGACAACCTTCCACGCACACAGGTGGGAAAAGGGTACCTAAGTATGGTTCCCAATCAGAGACAACTATAGACAGCTGTCCCTGATTGTGAACCATACCTGGCCAAACACAAAGAAATAGAAAACATAAAACACAAAACATAGAATGCCCATCTCAACTCACGCCCTGACCAAACCAAAACAGAAACATAAAATAGATCTCTAAGGTGAGGGCGTGACAATAATCTTAAATTACAAAGCATTAACAAGCATTTATACAAGTCAATATTCTAGGATAAGAGAGGAAGAGAGAGAGAGATGACTCATAGCCTGAAAGACCATGCCCCAACTGTAGAGAGAGAGTGAGTATATCTCACCAGCACAAGTCAGAGAAGAGAAAGAAACAATGAATCTGAGACCCCTTTATAACATCTGAGTTTGGATTAAAAATCTGAGCACACACACACCCATCCATGCACCCAAACACACACACACACACACAACATAATAAAATACACACCCTGTGTCCTAGCCACCAGACAACTTTTTTGTGTTTCCTATTGTTGTGTTTCCTATTGTTTATGTTTATATATGAGAATATGTGCTCACGTACAGTATCACACTAAGTACCATTCCGTTTTACCTACAGTTGAAGTTGGATGTTTACATACACTTAGGTTGGAGTCATTAAAACTCGTTTTTCAACCACTCCACAAATTTCTTGTTAACAATCAATAGTTTTGGCAAGTCGGTGCATGACACAAATTATTTTTACAACAATTTTTTACAGACAGATTATTTCACGTATAACTCACTGTATCACAATTCCAGTGGGTCAGAAGTTTACATACACTAAGTTGACTGTGCCTTTAAACAGCTTGGAAAATTCCAGAAAATGATGTCATGGATTTAGAAGCTTCTGACATCAATTGAATCAATTGTAGGTGTACCTGTGGATGTATTTCAATGCCTACCTTCAAACTCAGTGCCTCTGCTTGACATCATGGGAAAACCTAAAGAAATCAGCCAAGATCTCAGAAAAAAATGGTGGACCTCCACAAGTCTGGTTCATCCTTGAGAGCAATTTCCAAAGGCCTGAAAGTACCACGTTTATCTGTACAAACAATAGTACACACGTATAAACACCATGGGACCATGCAGCCATCATACCGCTCAGGAAGGAGATGTGTTCTGCCTCCTAGAGATGAATGTACTTTGGTGCGAAAAGTGCAAATCAATCTCAGAACAACAGCAAAGGACCTTGTAAAGATGCTGGAGGAAACAGGTACAAAAGTATCGATATCCACAGTAAAACGAGTCCAATATCGACGTAACCTGAAAGGCCGCTCAGCCCACTGCTCCAAAACCGCCATAAAAAAGCCAGACTACAGATTGCAACTGCACATGGGGACAAAAACATACTTTTTGGAGGAATGTCCTCTGGTCTGATGAAACAAAAATAGAACTGTTTGGCCATAATGACCATCGTTATGTTTGGAAGAAAAATGGGGAGGCTTGCAAGCCGAAGAACGAAGTTGGCAGCATTATGTTGTGGGGGTGCTTTGCTGCAGGAGGGACTGGTGCACTTCACAAAATAGATGGCACCATGAGAAAGACAATTATGTGGATATATTGAAGCAACATCTCAAGACGTCAGTCAGGAAGTTAAAGCTTGGTCGCAAATGGGTCTTCCAACCGGACAATGACCCCAAGTATACCTCCGAAGATGTGGGAAAATGGCTTAAGGACAACAAAGTCAAGGTAATGGAGTGGCATCACAAAGCCCTGACCTCGAGCCTATAGAAAATCTCTGGGCAGAACTGAAAAAGTGTGTGAGAGCAAGGAGGCCTACAAACCTGACTCAGTTACATCAGCTCTGTCAGGAGGAATGGGCCAACAACTTATTGTGTGAAGCTTGTGGAAGGCTACCCGAAACGTTTGACCCATGTTAAACAATTTAAAGGTAATACTACCAAATACTAATTGAGTGTATGTAAACTTCTGACCCATTGGGAATGTGATGAAAGAAGTAAAAGCTGAAATAAATCATTCTCTCTACTATTATTCTGACATTTCACATTCTTAAAATAAAGTGGTGATCCTAACTGAACTAAAACAGGGACAAGGATTAAATGTCAGGAATTGTGAAAAACTGAGTTTAAATATAATTGGCTAAGGTGTATGTAAACTTCCGACTTCAACTGTTTGTCTGCACTGTACTGAGATGTCAGCTAATAATGGCATGTTTTGGTTTGATAATTGTAAATGCATTGTTTGTCATGCATCTAAGTCATCTAGATAAGAAAGCATCTGTGAGAGAATGAATGAAATTGACTCAATGTCATGACATAAATGACTAAGTGTTGATGCAATTATGTAGCCTTATCGTCTTGACAAATAACACAACAACACTATCCATCCACTTATACTACTGTCATTAATAACTTAAGGGATGTATGTCCTTCCTTACAGGATGGAATTTGTTGCTGTAGACTTCCCACAAGTTTGTGGTAAATTAGCTAATTAAATAGAACTAGTAGCACTCTGTAGAGTCAGTAACACTCTCTAGATCTAGTAGCACTCTCTAGAGTCAGTAACACTCTCCAGAACTAGTAACACTCTCTAGAATCAGTATCACTCTCTAGAGTCAGTAACACTCTCTAGAACTAGTAACACTCTCCATGTAACAGGGTTATATTGCAGAAGAGTACTGTTACATCCAGAACTAGTAACACTCTCTAGAGTCAGTATCACTCTCTAGAGTCAGTAACACTCTAGAACTAGTAACACTCTCTAGAGTCAGTGGAACTCTTTAGATTCGGTAACACTCTCTAGAGTCAGTAACACTCTACAATCAGTAACACTCTCTAGAGTCAGTGGAACTCTTTAGATTCGGTAACAGTCTCTAGAGTCAGTAACACTCTACAATCAGTAACACTCTCTAGATTCAGTAACAGTCTCTAGATTCAGTAACACTCTACATTCAGTAACACTCTCTGGAGACTGTAACACTCTCTAGAGACAGTAACATCCTCTACAGACAGTAACACTCTCCAGAGACAGTAACGATCTCTAGAGCCAGTAACACTCTATAGATTCAGTAACATTCTCTAGAGTCAGTAACACTCTCTAGAGTCAGTAACACACTCCTGCAACCTATTTCCTTTATCCATTAACTTCCACCAAATCCTCATACTTCTTCAAGAAATATATTTGGTTTCATTGGCAAACCAAAAGCTGTCCCAAAAATACATCCTTGCATTACTCTCTTGATTCAGTAACACTCTCTAGAGCCAGTAACACTCTCTAGAGCAAGTTACACTTTCTAGAGTCAGTAACACTCTCTATTGTCAGTAACACTCTCTAGAGCCAGTAACACTTTCTAGAGTCAATAACACTCTCTATTGTCAGTAATACTCTCTAGAGCCTGTAACACTTTCTAGAGTCAATAACACTCTCTATTGTCAGTAACACTCTCTATAGTCGATAACACTCTCCAGAGACTTTTTCACTCTCTGGAATCAGTAACACTCTCTAGATTCAGTAACACTCTCTATAGCCAGTAACTCTTTAGAGCCAATAATTCTCTCTAGAGTCAGTAACACTCTATAGATTCAGTAACACTCTCTAGAGCCAGTAACACTCTATAGATTCAGTAACATTCTCTAGAGCCAGTAACACTCTATAGATTCAGTAACACTCTCTAGAGTCAGTAACATTCTCTAGAGTCAGTAACATTCTCTAGAGTCAGTAACACACTCCTGCAACCTATTTCCTTTATCCATTAACTTCCACCAAATCCTCATACTTCTTCAAGAAATATATTTGGTTTCATTGGCAAACCAAAAGCTGTCCCAAAAATACATCCTTGCATTCAAATATGTCCTTCAGCTATACAGCACATGCTTCCAACGCCAATGGATTTCAGTGCTGCATCACAGCTCAGTAGAAATAATTAGGTGGTTGGACACGAACACTCCCTGTTCTGCGTTTACAGCAAACACATGCTAAGGCTGGGAGTTTTTAATGATTTGAAATGCTTCAGTTAGAATCCACCATCACCACCACCAGTTAAAAATATTTTCCCATGCTACCATCCTACCATCACCGTCTGGTGCAGCAACTGCACCGCCAGCAAACGCATGGCTCTCCAGAGGGTTGTGCAGTCTGCCCAATGCATCGCTGGGGGCACACTGCCTGCCCTCCAGGACTCCTACACCACCTGATGTCAGGGTGTTCAGCATGGGATATTACTATGATAGGATTTGAAGAGGGGGGATTGAATGGAGGATGCTGCTA
>NC_068451.1:18490567-18515567 GCF_023373465.1 Oncorhynchus keta | reverse complement strand
CCTGGCAATGTCACGTGGATAAACTTTGTAGCGCATAAGCTAGCAAGCTCCATCACGCTAGCTTACTCAAATTGCCTCACCAGCTAAGGTAATTTAGGAGTTCTAGCATTGGCAAACCAAATGTCGATCGCTAGGTTTTTCAAAAACGACGTCTGGAGGAAAAAGAGTGTGTGCCAGAAAATAATTTGAATCAATTTACTGATAGCTTCCAGAATGAGACATTAACAGGTATGATAAATGGCAAATCACGCTGCTTCTTCAAGGTGGTATGACCAGTTCATGTGGAACGAGTATAGTAAAGCAAAATATGCAATTTATTGTACGTTTTGTAGGCACTTTCCTGGGGCAAATTTTGAATTCAGATTTGTACGAGATGGATTTTAAAACTGGAAACTCACAAGATATGCTTGCTGCAAACACGAGAATAGCAAACTACATGCTAGTGCCCTTGCAAAATGTGAATCCTACAAGGTGACCCATGGGCCTAGAGGTCGTGGGACTGTGTTGAACCAAATACATGGTGATGCAAATATGGATTTTATAGAAAGAAACCGTGCACATGTTACAGTGGTCATAGATGTTGTTCTAATGTGTGCAAAGCAGGATATTCCACTCAGAGGGTATAGAGAAACCGAAGAGGCAATCAACAAAGGTAACTTTTTAGAAATCTTCAATTTCATCTCAAAGTATGACTGAGAAATACAAAACAGGCTTAATAAGCTACTTCGCAATGCCACGCTTATGAGCCCCGAAATGCATAATGAGTTGCTGGAGCAGCATCATTGTTTCTGTGCAGGATAAAAGATCACGTTCATTCTGCGCCTTCCACGTATTTTGCCATACTAGCAGATGAATATAAAGATAAATCTAAACAAGAACTTATTGCTGTGTGCATCCGCTACATTCATGCTGGAATGATTAAAGAAGGAGCTGTTGGGTTTATGGAAACCGCTGATTTGTCTGCACAATGAATTTCTTGGAAAATACTTGAAGTGTTGCAGCCCCTGGAGTTGGATCCCACTCTGTGTGTGGGTTTTTGTTTCGGTGGTGCTTCAGTCATGTCGGGGAACAGAGGAGGGGAACAGAGGAGGGGTACGTGTCCTGCTAAAGCAAACATTTAAGCAAGTGGTATATGTGCATTGCATCTCCCACCGTTTTAATTTGGTTCTGTGCACTGCGGCAAAAGTGTTGGGACATGTCAGAACTGTTTTTGACACAGTAAACCAGCTACACACATTTATGAGTGGATCCCACAGTCATGCTTCATTCATAGAAGTACAGAAAGAGTTGCATCCAGATAGACAGTGTATCGAGCTAGAAAGATCGGATGATCTCTACGGATTTACGGTGGAGTTCAACATCAGGGTCTGTGAGTAAAATGCTGTCACTGCTAGATGTCATTTTAGAGGTTCTTGCAGATTTTTCAGAGGCTTGTGGACAAACCAAATTAGAAGCTGATGCCCTCTTACAACAAATCCAGAACAAGAAGTGTTTATTCCTGTTAGTCACCTTTAGTAAATTGTTTGACACTAGTGATTTTGCTACGAAGGGATTACAAAGTTCAACATTATCTCTGATGGATTGTATTGGTTTAATTGAAATCCTCAAAAGCAGATTTTCTACGTTCAGAGATAACTCAGAGGGAGACTTTGATAAAGTTTCAAGAAGACATGTGGGATCATGCAAGCGGCAGCCTCCTTTTCCAAAGAATCCCAAACCTGCGGCCTGAAAGAGCAGCTGAAGACCACATGTGATCATTATGCGATATCAATTGAGGATGCTGAATTCACTGTTTTGATTTAGCAGTTGAGTTGCAAAATGAACATGGGAAAGAGTGACCTTTCCACCATAATGAGTGTACTTGACAGCTGCCCTGATGATATTTTCCCTAATATAAACTCTCTGTTAAGGATCATTATCACACTTCCAAAGACATAATGCAGTGTGGAGAGACTTTTCTCAACAACAACGAGGATAAAAAATCGTCTTCACACATCAATGACAAGCGCCCAGCTGAACCACTTCAGTTTGCTGTCTTTAGAGCGTCAACTGAACCACTTCAGTTTGCTGTCTTTTGAGCATCAACTGAACCACTTCAGTTTGCTGTCTTTTGAGCGTCAACTGAACCACTTCAGTTTGCTGTCTTTTGAGCGTCAACTGAACCACTTCAGTTTGCTGTCTTTTGAGCGTCAACTGAACCACTTCAGTTTGCTGTCTTTTGAGCGTCAACTGAACCACTTCAGTTTGCTGTCTTTTGAGCGTCAACTGAACCACTTCAGTTTGCTGTCTTTTGAGCGTCAACTGAACCACTTCAGTTTGCTGTCTTTTGAGCGTCAACTGAACCACTTCAGTTTGCTGTCTTTTGAGCGTCAACTGAACCACTTCAGTTTGCTGTCTTTAGAGCGTCAACTGAACCACTTCAGTTTGCTGTCTTTAGAGCGTCAACTGAACCACTTCAGTTTGCTGTCTTTTGAGCGTCAACTGAACCACTTCAGTTTGCTGTCTTTAGAGCGTCAACTGAACCACTTCAGTTTGCTGTCTTTAGAGCGTCAACTGAACCACTTCAGTTTGCTGTCTTTTGAGCGTCAACTGAACCACTTCAGTTTGCTGTCTTTAGAGCGTCAACTGAACCACTTCAGTTTGCTGTCTTTTGAGCGTCAACTGAACCACTTCAGTTTGCTGTCTTTAGAGCGTCAACTGAACCACTTCAGTTTGCTGTCTTTTGAGCGTCAACTGAACCACTTCAGTTTGCTGTCTTTAGAGCGTCAACTGAACCACTTCAGTTTGCTGTCTTTAGAGCGTCAACTGAACCACTTCAGTTTGCTGTCTTTAGAGCGTCAACTGAACCACTTCAGTTTGCTGTCTTTAGAGCGTCAACTGAACCACTTCAGTTTGCTGTCTTTAGAGCGTCAACTGAACCACTTCAGTTTGCTGTCTTTTGAGCGTCAACTGAACCACTTCAGTTTGCTGTCTTTTGAGCGTCAACTGAACCACTTCAGTTTGCTGTCTTTAGAGCGTCAACTGAACCACTTCAGTTTGCTGTCTTTAGAGCGTCAACTGAACCACTTCAGTTTGCTGTCTTTAGAGCGTCAACTGAACCACTTCAGTTTGCTGTCTTTTGAGCGTCAACTGAACCACTTCAGTTTGCTGTCTTTAGAGCGTCAACTGAACCACTTCAGTTTGCTGTCTTTAGAGCGTCAACTGAACCACTTCAGTTTGCTGTCTTTAGAGCGTCAACTGAACCACTTCAGTTTGCTGTCTTTTGAGCGTCAACTGAACCACTTCAGTTTGCTGTCTTTTGAGCGTCAACTGAACCACTTCAGTTTGCTGTCTTTAGAGCGTCAACTGAACCACTTCAGTTTGCTGTCTTTAGAGCGTCAACTGAACCACTTCAGTTTGCTGTCTTTTGAGCGTCAACTGAACCACTTCAGTTTGCTGTCTTTAGAGCGTCAACTGAACCACTTCAGTTTGCTGTCTTTAGAGCGTCAACTGAACCACTTCAGTTTGCTGTCTTTAGAGCGTCAACTGAACCACTTCAGTTTGCTGTCTTTAGAGCGTCAACTGAACCACTTCAGTTTGCTGTCTTTAGAGCGTCAACTGACAGATCCATTGGATTATGATGAAATCATCACCATATTCAACTCAAAGCCTCGCTGTCTGCGCCTTGTGATGTAGGTCAGGCCTTATGATACGTCTGTCTACTCAAGGTCAGGTACCTTTTTATAGTACTACTGCCCTCCGTGGTATAAATGGTAACATCAAAATATAGGCTTGTTTGCCCATCGAGATTAATATGCTCCTGAATATGAGTTTTATGTTGTTGGCAAGTTGGCAACTGGTCTAAAGTCTTATTTTAATATGCTGTGATAGGTAAGTATTTGTATATGTGACGAGGTTGCTCCATGTACTATGCACTGGTATAAAATGATTGCATTACGAAATAATATACGGTGCACATCGCAAAATAAATGTAATAAACAAGTAGAAAAAATGCCTATCCAAATTGTTCTAGGTCTATCCCCCCAACAAATTCTGGCTCAGCCCCTGCTGGACGCACTAAAGTTCCTCTGTGCTATGGTATGTTCTAAACTATGACATGCTGTGCAAAGGCCAGCTGAATAAATCACAACATTTTGTGGAAGCTGAACTGAAGTTCTTATATCTTATATCTTTTATCAAATGGATAATTTTTCTAAAATCAATATGAAAATACAGATTATAAAGATTTTTTTGACTTTGAGCTATTTGAGCAAATGAAAGCACATTGATGTCCTGCAGATTGGAGAATATTTTATTGGTTAACATTAGAAAATCAGACAGGAACACCAAGCAGAGGGTTGTCGTCCATATGAAGCCCCTTTAGTTTAAAACCTGAAACCCCCAAAAACACACAAAAAAGCCAGACTAGCTACTTTTGTCCCTTTAGACCAATAAGGACAGAGTTGAGAGATGGTGGTGTCTTGTCTTTGGCATCATCAAGTGAAGACTTATTTTATCAAATCCATTCTCTGTAATTATTATTACATGATTAAACTAATCATGTAAATGTAATTAACTAGGAAGTCGGGGCACCAAGGAAAATCTTCAGATTACAAAGTTATAATTTTCCTAATATAACTCTTCATGTATTTTAATATCTGATCAATTAGTCTTCTAATTAATTAATTATTCATTACCTCACGTTAGTCTCATTCCAAACGTTGTAAATTGTTGGTTGTCTGCACGAACCCAGCCTTTACTATGAATCATCCATACATCAATTGTCTTAATCATTTATTTACTAACTAACTAACTG
Source organism: Oncorhynchus keta (assembly GCF_023373465.1). Lineage (NCBI taxonomy): Eukaryota > Metazoa > Chordata > Actinopteri > Salmoniformes > Salmonidae > Oncorhynchus > Oncorhynchus keta. The sequence continues at coordinate 18,510,772 of NC_068451.1, read as the reverse complement.
ATCACAGAAATGCATAAACAAACAAACAGTAGATATGGTTACAAGGAAATGATAGGGTAGGTTCCCTAATGGGCTGAGCCGATATGACGGCTTGGTGGACAATGGGAAGTGGGTGTGGACTGAAAAGGACGGGAAAGACAAAACAGGAATCACGACACAGTTGATAATTATATTCATTGAAATGCTAATCCTTTTCACATGAACGCTCACTCATTCGGGAATAACTGCAATCAATATATATTTACGCTCAGTGTGTCATCATAATCTCTGTTGGAATCGTCCCTCTGTCTGTTGGAGAGTTCCTCGGAGCATCTCTCTCTGCCTCCCTGAAGATCAAAGTATTTCGTGGTTAGAATGGATACTTCAGAGTACCATTCAGAAATGTTTTCATAAAATATATGTTTCGGCGGTTGTCGGTCTCCACATCCCAGGTTGACATAACTTCTAGCTGCAGACTAGTAATTATGATCTAAGATTTGCTCTTATTCTGCAGGGATCGATAGTCTCAGAGTTGAACCATTTCCAGCTGTGTAGCCAATGCTCCACGTGATATGGTTAGGAATTCGACAACTATTTGCAGTCACAGCTCCCGCTGCTGGTTTGCTTAGTCTAAACTCAAACCTGTGCCCCCTCAGCTGACCGAGGTACGCGTGGTCTGAAGAGGATTTCCTCAGGAGTGGTTTTTATTCATAACAGTAGAAAAGGGCTGTTCCATGATGCCAGATCATGTCTGTGCTCACGGGGGCGGGCCACTGACTTAGTTAAACTTTAAAGAGAATACAATTCTTTCACATTAAAGGTTTAACATCATATTACATAATTTCACAAATAGTTTCATCTTTACTCATTCATTTTATACAAGAATAAGATGCAAACCCCATAATTGAGAAATGTGCATATTCAGAGATATAGTTATGTGTGTTTCCTGTCCTCTCTGAGGTCACCAAATGATACACACTCATCATATCCTTCCCTTAAGTGTCCATGGATCATTCCCACCTTCTAACAAGTGGACACTTTGTATCAAATCCCCATTTTGGGGATTTAGGAGTTCCCGATATGAAATCCTTTGTTTCTCTGTGTCTCTTTCTGCATGGCCAGGGGGAGAGAGTCTCCGCCAGGAATTTACGACCTGAGAACAGAATTTGGGTGTAGGAGAGCGAGAGAGAGGGGGAAGCCACTAGCTATACCCCAAAAGGGTCATGTCATGACAGTGGGTTTGACTGAGGATGACAAGGAAGAGGAGAAAATGGTATCACAGCCCTCCACCCTCTTTCTCTGTGCTTTCCTGTAACCTGACTCTAGCAGCTGCTCTGAGGGCCCTAGTGGGCCCCTGTTGACAGAGTAGTGATCCAGAGAGGGACGGGGCCAGACTGAGCTACACTGACACTAGGAGGAGAGGGGGGAGGTGGGGAGGAAAGACAGGGCCAACCTGACGCTGGGACAGATGGGGCGGAGGCAGGATGGGAGACAGGGAGGTGGAGAGAAGAAAGGAGGAGGTAGAAGGAGAGGAGGGGGAGGTATCAAATGACAGGGGTTCTGCCATCAGGGGATGACCTGTCTGAGAAGAGTCATTTATATTTATTAGGGAGCGCCTTCAACTCACTGCCTGCCCACCAGACGTACTGATAATAAATAAAGACTCTGTCAACCGGGAAGTGAACACCTGCTCATTCAAGTCTTATGACAGAAGATGAGACAAAGGACAGGCACAAACTAGTATCAGCTATCACTGTGTTCCACTGCTTCCTTTGGGGTGGTAATGCAGGGGTACTCACCGCTTAACCAGTACTGATGTAGGATCTTACTTTGATCACCTTGTAGAAGGCCAACTTTCCTGCAGGAAATAACACATTTGAGTGTATTTGAGGTTTAAAAAGGCTTCTGAAGTTTATTTCAGACATCATCTTTCCTTACAAAAAAAACGTATAAACCCCTACAAAAATGTCCATTAATTATAATCTTCACATTTCTTGTTGCTGCATGATTATTTTCCTGCTGTTGAAAATTGGCTCAAATGAATATCCTACATCTGTAGGTGGTCATAGTGTATTTTACTGTACTTCCACCTCAGACAGTGGCTGAGGTAATTGTCTGTCTGGCCATCCCTTACGTTTATGTTACTGTAAATGGAAAAGGCAAAACCCCGGGGCGAAGCAACTAGTTCAACATTCATTTACCTCCGTGTTCTATGTGGCACCATGTCCAGGATGCTGCATGTGTGTTATGTGTATGATACTGTATGATGAAAATACATTTTGTGATGAATACGTATGACAGACGAATACCACAACCACTTACTGTACACCAATGTCTTAGTTTCAGTAGCAGTCTGTTAAATGAGAGGTGGAGTCTTGTATTTCTTCAGGGTTGGGAGGTCATCAGGTGATTGGCCTGACGACAACAAACGCAGCTGCTGCATCAGCTTTATAGGCCCTGGAGCAGGAGGGATGAACACTAGTGCATAGGTCAGAAGGGGGAGAGAGAGACAGAGAGGGAGAGAGATGAAGGTAGAGGGCAGAGAGGCAGAGAGAGATAAAGGTAGAGGACAGAGAGGCAGAGAGAGAAGGAGAGATGGGAGGGGAAGGCAGCTTGGAAAGAAAACAACAATGGCAACGGCTGAAAGAGGAAAAGTGATGGATGAAAGGGACAGATAGACAGAGAAAATAGGGAGAGATTGACACATACAGTATGTGCTCATTTCTCCATTCAACCTCTAAGTGACAGCTCTCCAAAGTTTCCCTTTCTCATATTCTGAATGAGTGAAATGCATTGCTATTCAGACTGTCCCATTGTGCTGTCTGGGAAGTAACTTGAACTCTGCTTAACATCCTCTATGAGTTCTCACCTTCCTGTCCATAATCTGGTGGAAACTCTCTCTCTAACCCTATCTCTCTAACCCCCTCTCTCTCACTCTAACCCTCTCTCTCTAACCCCCCCCTCTCTCTCTAACCCCCCCCTCACTAACCCTCAATCTCTAAGTCTCTCTCTCTCTCTCTCTCTCTCTCTCTCTCTCTCTCTCTCTCTCTCTCTCTCTCTCTCTCTCTCTCTCTCTCTCTCTAACCCTCTCTCTCTTTAACCCTCTATAACCCCCCCTCTCTCTCTAACCCTCTCTCTCTAACCCTCCTCCCTAACCCTCCTCTCTAACCCTGTGTTTTGGTGTGAGAGTGGCGGAGTGGTGTGTGTTGGTGTGAAAGAGGAGGAGAGGTGTGTCTTGATGTGAGAGTTGTGGAGAGGTGTGTGTTGGTGTGAGAGTGGTGGATAGGTGTGTCTTGATGTGAGAGTTGTGGAGAGGTGTGTGTTGGTGTGAGAGGGGTGGAGAGGTGTTTGTTGGTTTGAGAGTGGTGGATAGGTGTGTGTTGATGTAAGAGTGGGGGATAAGTGTGTGTAGGTGTGAGAGTGGTGGATAGGTGTGTGTAGGTGTGAGAGTGGTGGAGAGGTGTGTGTTGATGTGAGAGTGGGGGATAGGTGTGTGTTGGTGTGAGAGTGGTGGATAGGTGTGTGTAGGTGTGAGAGTGGTGGAGAGGTGTGTGTTGATGTGAGAGTGGGGGATAGGTGTGTGTAGGTGTGAGATGGGTGGATAGGTGTGTGTTGGTGTGGGAGGTGTGGAGATGTGCATGTTGGTGTGAGAGGGGTGGAGAGGTGTGTGTTGGTGTGAGAGGGGTGGAGAGGTGTGTGTTGATGTGAGAGTGTCGGAGAGGTGTGTGTTGGTGTGAGTGGTGTAGAGGTGTGTGTGTGAGCATTGGGGAGGTTTGTGTTGGTTTGTGTGAGAGTGATGGATAGGTGTGTGAGAGGGGTGGAGAGGTGTGTGTTGGTGTGAGAGTGGTGGATAGGTGTGTGTAGGTGTGAGAGGGGTGGAGAGGTGTGTGTTGGTGTGAGAGTGGTGGATAGGTGTGTGTAGGTGTGAGAGAGGTGGAGATGTGTGTGTTGGTGTGAGAGTTGTGGAGAGGGGTGCGAGAGGGGTGGAGAGGTGTGTAGGTGTGAGAGTGGTGGATAGGTGTGTGTAGGTGTGAGAGGGGTGGAGAGGTGTGTGTTGGTGTGAGAGAGGTGGAGAGGTGTGTGTTGGTGTGAGAGTGGTGGATAGGTGTGTGTAGGTGTGAGAGAGGTGGAGAGGTGTGTGTTGGTGTGAGAGTGGTGGAGAGGTGTGTGTTGGTGTGAGAGTGGTGGAGAGGTGTGTGTTGGTGTGAGAGTGGTGGATAGGTGTGTGTAGGTGTGAGAGAGGTGGAGAGGTGTGTGTTGGTGTGAGAGTGGTGGAGAGGTGTGTGTTGGTGTGAGAGTGGTGGAGAGGTGTGTGTAGGTGTGAGAGTGGTGGATAGGTGTGTGTAGGTGTGAGAGGGGTGGACAGGTGTGTGTTGGTGTGAGAGAGGTGGAGAGGTGTGTGTTGGTGTGAGAGTGGTGGAGAGGTGTGTGTTGGTGTGAGAGTGGTGGAGAGGTGTGTGTTGGTGTGAGATTGGTAGAGTGGTGGATAGGTGTGTGTTGGTGTGAGAGTGGTGGATAGGTGTGTGTTGGTGTGAGAGTGGTGGATAGGTGTGTGTAGGTGTGAGAGAGGTGGAGAGGTGTGTGTTGGTGTGAGAGAGGTGGAGAGGTGTGTGTTGGTGTTAGAGGGGTGGAGAGGTGTGTGTTGGTGCGAGAGAGGTGGATAGGTGTGTGTTGGCGTGAGAGTGGTGGATAGGTGTGTGTTGGTGTGAGAGTTGTGGAGAGGGGTGCGAGAGTGGCGGAGAGGTGTGTGTTGGTGTGAGAGTGGTGGAGAGGTGTGTGTTGGTGCGAGAGAGGTGGATAGGTGTGTGTTGGTGTGAGAGAGGTGGATAGGTGTGTGTTGGTGTGAGAGTTGTGGAGAGGGGTGCGAGAGTGGCGGAGAGGTGTGTGTTGGTGTGAGAGTGGTGGAGAGGTGTGTGTTGGTGTGAGAGGGGTGGAGAGGTGTGTGTTGGTGGTGAGAGGTGTGTGTTGGTGGATAGGTGTGTGTTGGTGTGAGAGAGGTGGATAGGTGTGTGTTGGTGTGAGAGTTGTGGTGTGAGAGGGGTGTGAGAGTGGCGGAGAGGTGTGTGTAGGTGTGAGAGGTGGTGGATAGGTGTGTGTAGGTGTGAGAGGGGGTGGACAGGTGTGTGTTGGTGTGAGAGAGGTGGAGAGGTGTGTGTTGGTGTGAGAGTGGTGGATAGGTGTGTGTAGGTGTGAGAGAGGTGGAGAGGTGTGTGTTGCTGTGAGAGTGGTGGAGAGGTGTGTGGAGAGGTGGTGCGAGAGAGGTGGATAGGTGTGTGTTGGTGTGAGAGGGTGGATAGGTGTGTGTTGGTGTGAGAGTTGTGGAGAGGGGTGCGAGAGTGGCGGAGAGGTGTGTGTTGGTGTGAGAGTGGTGGAGAGGTGTGTGTTGGTGTGAGAGGGGTGGAGAGGTGGATAGGTGTGTGTTGGTGTGAGAGTGGTGGATAGGTGTGTGTTGGTGTGAGAGAGGTGGATAGGTGTGTGTTGGTGTGAGAGTTGTGGAGAGGGGTGCGAGAGTGGCGGAGAGGTGTGTGTAGGTGTGAGAGTGGTGGATAGGTGTGTGTAGGTGTGAGAGGGTGGAGAGGTGTGTGTTGGTGTGAGAGAGGTGGAGAGGTGTGTGTTGGTGTGAGAGTGGTGGATAGGTGTGTGTAGGTGTGAGAGAGGTGGAGAGGTGTGTGTTGGTGTGAGAGTGGTGGAGAGGTGTGTGTTGGTGTGACAGTGGTGGAGAGGTGTGTGTAGGTGTGAGAGTGGTGGATAGGTGTGTGTAGGTGTGAGAGGGGTGGACAGGTGTGTGTTGGTGTGAGAGAGGTGGAGAGGTGTGTGTTGGTGTGAGAGTGGTGGATAGGTGTGTGTAGGTGTGAGAGAGGTGGAGAGGTGTGTGTTGCTGTGAGAGTGGTGGAGAGGTGTGTGTTGGTGTGAGAGTGGTAGAGTGGTGGATAGGTGTGTGTTGGTGTGAGAGTGGTGGATAGGTGTGTGTTGGTGTGAGAGTGGTGGATAGGTGTGTGTAGGTGTGAGAGAGGTGGAGAGGTGTGTGTTGGTGTGAGAGAGGTGGAGAGGTGTGTGTAGGTGTGAGAGTGGTGGATAGGTGTGTGTTGGTGTGAGAGAGGTGGAGAGGTGTGTGTTGGTGTGAGAGAGGTGGATAGGTGTGTGTTGGTGTGAGAGTGGTGGAGAGGTGTGTGTTGGTGTTAGAGGGGTGGAGAGGTGTGTGTTGGTGTGAGAGAGGTGGATAGGTGTGTGTTGGCGTGAGAGAGGTGGATAGGTGTGTGTTGGTGTGAGAGTGGTGGATAGGTGTGTGTTGGTGTGAGAGAGGTGGATAGGTGTGTGTTGGTGTGAGAGAGGTGGATAGGTGTGTGTTGGCGTGAGAGAGGTGGATAGGTGTGTGTTGGTGCGAGAGAGGTGGAGAGGTGTGTGTTGGTGTGAGAGAGGTGGATAGGTGTGTGTTGGTGTGAGAGTGGTGGAGAGGTGTGTGTTGGTGTTAGAGGGGTGGAGAGGTGTGTGTTGGTGTGAGAGAGGTGGATAGGTGTGTGTTGGCGTGAGAGAGGTGGATAGGTGTGTGTTGGTGTGAGAGTGGTGGATAGGTGTGTGTTGGTGTGAGAGAGGTGGATAGGTGTGTGTTGGTGTGAGAGAGGTGGATAGGTGTGTGTTGGTGTGAGAGTGGTGGAGAGGTGTGTGTTGGTGTTAGAGGGGTGGAGAGGTGTGTGTTGGTGTGAGAGAGGTGGATAGGTGTGTGTTGGCGTGAGAGAGGTGGATAGGTGTGTGTTGGTGCGAGAGAGGTGGAGAGGTGTGTGTTGGTGTGAGAGAGGTGGATAGGTGTGTGTTGGTGTGTGAGTGGTGGATAGGTGTGTGTTGGTGTGAGATGGGGACTGTTGCCTCTCGTGGCCAGTTTCCACGTAATCTCCCGACGTTCTCAGACATGGATGGACTTCGAATACTGACTTGTATCACAGGTGACCTGGCTGCCCACTTCACCCTGACAGCTCCGGAGAGGAGACCCCAGGCACAATGTATGTTTAGCTGTAGCTCACAGCTGTAGGCCCATGATCACTGACTTCCAGCACTCTAATTAGACATTGAGGTGTGTGTGTGTGTGTGTGTGTGTGTGTGTGTGTGTGTGTGTGTGTGTGTGTGTGTGTGTGTGTGTGTGTGTGTGTGTGTGTGTGTGTGTGTGTGTGTGTGTGTGTGTGTGTGTGTGTGTGTGTGTGTGTGTGTGTGTGAGGGTCTTTGATTTATGAGGAGACTTCTCACAAATTCTAAGGGTGAAGGGCTGTAGTAATACTAGATTTGAGGTAATGCCAAGTCTGAGTGGCTACAGCCCCAGGGGACATTAGAGGTGTGTGTATGGTGTGTGCGTGTGGTGTGTAGGGTTGTGTATGTGTGTACACATGTACACATGAACACACACACTGACCAACCAAACCAGTTAACCACAAACATAGGTTTCTGTTGCTTAGATTTTCATAGTCATAACATAATTCTTCCCACCGTACCTTCTCCGCTGTACAATCCGGTTTCCGAGCTGGTAAACGATATCATAACCGCCATCGATAAAAGACAGTACTGTGCAGCCGTATTCATCGACCTGGCCAAGGCTTTCGACTCTGTCAATCACCGTACTCTTATCGGCAGACTCAATAGCCTTGGTTTCTCTAATGACTGCCTCGCCTGGTTCACCAACTACTTTTCAGACAGAGTTCAGTGTGTCAAATCGGAGGGCCTGCAGTCTCTATGGGGGTACCACAGGGTTCAATTCTCGGGCCGACTATTTTCTCTGTATATATCAATGATGTCGCTCTTGCTGCAGGTGATTCCCTGATCCACCTCTACGCAGACGACACCATTCTATATACTTCTGGCCCTTCCTTGGACACTGTGCTAACCAACCTGGAACGAATTGCAAAAATCGCTGAAGTTGGAGACTTTTATCTCCCTCACCAACTTCAAACATCTGCTATCTGAGCAGCTAACCGATCGCTGCAGCTGTACATAGTCTATCGGTAAATAGCCCACCCATTTTTACCTACCTCATCCCCATACTGTTTTTATTTATTCACTTTTCTGCTCTTTTGCACACCAATATCTCTGTACATGACCATCTGATCATTTATCATTTATCATTTATCACAAATTTTTTTATTTTAATTATTCACCTACCTCCTCATGCCTTTTGCACACAATGTATATAGACTCCCCTTTTTTTCTACTGTGTTATTGACTTGTTAATTGTTTACTCCATGTGTAACTCTGTGTTGTCTGTTCACACTGCTATGCTTTATCTTGGCCAGGTCGCAGTTGCAAATGGGAACTAGTTCTCAACTAGCCTACCTGGTTAAATAAAGGTGAAATAACAAAAAATAATAATAAAACCTCCAAACGAGCTTCAATGCCATACAACACTCCTTCCGTGGCCTCCAACTGCTCTTAAAAACCAAATGCATGCTTTTCAACCGTTCGCTGCCTGCACCCGCACGCCCGACTAGCATCACCACCCTGCACAGTTCTGACCTAGAATATGTGGACAACTATAAATACCTAGGTGTCTGGCTAGACTGTAAACTCTCCTTAAAGACTCATATTAAACATCTCCAATCCAAAATCAAGTCTAGAATCAGCTTTCTATTTTGCAACAAAGCCTCCTTCACTCACGCCGCCAAACTTACCCTAGTAAACTGACTATCCTACCAATCCTCGACTTCGGCGATGTCATCTACAAAATAGTTTCCAATACTCTACTTAGCAAATCCAAATGCAGTCTATCACAGTGTCATTTGTTTTGTTACCAAATCACCTTATACCACCCACCACTGCGACCTGTTTGCTCTAGTCGGCTGGCCCTCGCTACATATTTGTCTATGCTCGGTAAAGCTCCACCTTATCTCAGCTCACTGATTACGATAACAACACCCAACCATAGCACACGTTCCAGCAGGTATATCTCGCTGATCATCCCCAAAGTCAACACTTCATTTGGCCGTCTTTCCTTCCAATTCTCTGCTGCCAGTGACTGGAACGAATTGCAAAAATCACTGAAGCTGGAGACTTATATTTCCCTCACCAACTTTAAACATCAGCTAATTGAGCAGCTAACCGATCGCTGCAGCTATTCATAGTCCATCTGTAAGTAGCCCACCCAATCTACCTACCTCATCCCCATACTGTTTTTATTTACTTTTCTGCTCTTTTGCACACCAGTATTTCTACTTGCACATCATCATCTGATCATTTATCACTCCAGTGTTAATCTGCTAAATTGTAATTATTCGCTCCTATGGCCTATTTATTGCCTACCTTTTGCACACACCGTATATAGACAATTTTTTTCTACTGTGTCATTGGCTTGTTTATTGTTTATTCCATGTGTAATTCTGTGTTGTTGTCTGTGTTACACTGCTTTGCTTTATCTTGGCCAGGCCACAGTTGTAAATGAGAACTTGTTCTCAACTAGCCTACCTGGTTAAATAAAGGTGATAAAAAATCAATAATAAAAAAATCATTATCATCCCTAAACATCCCTATCCTCTTCCTGAAAGTAACTATAGCAGAAAGCACTTGTAACTTTCTGTAATGACCCATGTTCAGCTGGGAATCAATCAGGCATTTTGAGGCAAGGAGTTTTCTACCGTGGTGAAGGGAGGCTCTTGGTCTCTCAGTATCTCAGCGCTGTGGCGGCACAGCAACAAGCCTCTCACATTTCATTTCCCACAACCCTGTGAGGAGATGTGGCTTTCCTTGAGGGAGTCACCTGATACAAAGGAGTGTTTAGCTTTCCAGAGTTCCAGAGGAGAGAGAGACGGAACAGACTCCCTGGGCCACTCTGGTGGGTTCCTCTCCTCTCCTCTCCTCTCCTCTCCTCTCCTCTCCTCTCCTCTCCTCTCCTCTCCTCTCCTCTCCTCTCCTCTCCTCTCTCTCCTCTCCTCTCTTCTCCTCTCCTCTCCTCTCCTCTCCTCTCCTCTCCTCTCCCTCCTCTCTCTCTCTCTCCTCTCTCTCTCCTCTCTCTCTCTCCTCTCCTCTCCTCTCCTCTCCTCTCCTCTCTTCTCTTCTCCTCTCCTCTCCTCTCCCCCTAGGCTCTACAAGGATTTATTTTTACTTCTTACTTAGTCTAAATTTGAAATATTGAATGTTGTCACACATACGAACAAACATCTTAGAATAAAGTGTATACTCTATTTGTTGTCGGATCTGAAATAGTAGATAGCATGTACAACAGTGCTCCTTTGGGAAAGCCTTGTCCTAATTTTTACTCACCTTTTTGTACTTACAAGTACCAGCTCTTTCTCTCTATTTAATTCTCTGTCTGTCTATTCTAGAATTCCTCAGATGGTGTGTGTGTGTGTGTCTAACTTTACAGGTATATGGCTGTTGCCTGCAGTGTTTATATTTGTTTACTTTGGGGTCCGGTTTGAAAGGTTCCTGTCCAAAGGTCAGGGGTCACCAGCAGGGCCCAGCTGGAGTCTAACCCAATACATGGGCTGTATGTGTGCATCTCTAAACATTTATTTTAGCCTCTGCATGGTGGGCACACACACACTCAGCATGTCTGACTTTTTACAAGTCATTTTAATAACCACAAGTCGTGTGGTTCACCCCCAGGCACTCTTTAAATAACACATACCCTATAGAGTGTCTCTGTACAGCTGAGAGAGAGGCAGAATGGCCCATACAGACAGTGTTGTGTCCAGTTCTCTGCGAGCCGTGTTTGCGTGTGTGTGTGTGCGGGTGTGTGTAGGCCTATTGCAGGTCTCCGTATTACTGCCACATCAGCAGTCACGACTCATGACTGCAGGTTGCTAATGGTCTGGTACTCAGTGCTCTATTGTCCCTCTAGCCACTCTGACATCAGAGCAAACATATTCAAAAATCACAATCTGTTATCATTAAAAAATCACAAACAGTTTTCATCAAAACGGTGAAGAAGTTTAATAACCGGTTGAAACTGAATGGAAAACATGGTCGTGGACGTTGTTTCAAAGCCTAACACAAAGAAACGGACAGTGCTTTCTAAGGTGATGATCATTTCAAAACACCCATACTCATATCGGAGCTTATGCATGTGTAGAGGCCTGTATATGAGCTCAAGCCCAAATAAATACCTGAATTAAAGTAATGATTGCGCTGTTATAAAATACATAGCCTACCGCATATTACACAAGGCAGAATCTTTTTATTTCTATTATTTAAGATGTCTTTGGTGCATGATTGGTCTAGCCTATACAAATTCTAGGAATCGCCTTTGAGTGTGGACTGTATTATTATGCATACCGGATGGCCTGGTTACCTTATGCTACACTCCAACCTTTTTAATCCACGAGTCTAGGAGAGAACGTATAAGGGATGCTGATGTTTCATTCATTGTGCAGGGCGGCTTACAGAGTTAGCCTACAAGTATAGTACATTTGTATTTGATTTTGAATAGCCTAATAATAGGGCATTTTCATAATGTATAGGCTGATATTACCTTCAGCTACAGAATATCTCACCACCGGGCATTTCCATCTCCTTGTCACGTTCTGACCATAGTTCTTTTGTGTTTTCTTTGTTTTAGTGTTGGTCAGGACGTGAGCTGAGTGGGCATTCTATGTTGTGTGTCTAGTTTTCCTATTTCTATGTTTGGCCTGATATGGTTCTCAATCAGAGGCAGGTGTGTATACATTTAACACAGTCTATATATTTAGTCCCCCTCCTTCCAGCTTATCCATACTGTATACATTTAACACAGTCTATATATTTAGTCCCCCTCCTTCCATCTTATCCATACTGTATACATTTAACACACAGTCTATATATTTAGTCCTCATCCTTCCATCTTATCCATACTGTATACATTTAACAGTCTATATATTTAGTCCTCATCCTTCCAGCTTATCCATACTGTATACATTTAACACAGTCTATATATTTAGTCCCCATCCTTCCAGCTTATCCATATGTATACATTTAACATCTATACTGTATTGGTAGAGCATGGCGCTTGTAACATTTAACACAGTGACTGTAAGTATAAAAGCGTCTGCTATTTAGTCCCCATCCTTCCAGCTTATCCATACTGTATACATTTAACACAGTCTATATATTTAGTCCTCATCCTTCCATCTTATCCATACTGTATACATTTAACACAGTCTATATATTTAGTCCCCCTCCTTCCAGCTTATCCATACTGTATACATTTAACACAGTCTATATATTTAGTCCTCATCCTTCCAGCTTATCCATACTGTATACATTTAACACAGTCTATATATTTAGTCCCCCTCCTTCCAGCTTATCCATACTGTATACATTTAACACAGTCTATATATTTAGTCCTCATCCTTCCATCTTATCCATACTGTATACATTTAACACAGTCTATATATTTAGTCCCCATCCTTCCAGCTTATCCATACTGTATACATTTAACACACAGTCTATATATTTAGTCCTCATCCTTCCAGCTTATCCATACTGTATACATTTAACACACAGTCTATATATTTAGTCCTCATCCTTCCAGCTTATCCATACTGTATACATTTAACACAGTCTATATATTTAGTCCCCCTCCTTCCAGCTTATCCATACTGTATACATTTAACACAGTCTATATATTTAGTCCCCCTCCTTCCATCTTATCCATACTGTATACATTTAACACACAGTCTATATATTTAGTCCTCATCCTTCCATCTTATCCATACTGTATACATTTAACACAGTCTATATATTTAGTCCCCATCCTTCCAGCTTATCCATACTGTATACATTTAACACAGTCTATATATTTAGTCCCCATCCTTCCAGCTTATCCATACTGTATACATTTAACACACAGTCTATATATTTAGTCCTCATCCTTCCAGCTTATCCATACTGTATACATTTAACACCGTCTATATATTTAGTCCCCCTCCTTCCAGCTCATCCATACTGTATACATTTAACACACAGTCTATATATTTAGTCCCCCTCCTTCCAGCTTATCCATACTGTATACATTTAACACAGTCTATATATTTAGTCCTCATCCTTCCAGCTTATCCATACTGTATACATTTAACACAGTCTATATATTTAGTCCCCCTCCTTCCAGCTTATCCATACTGTATACATTTAACACAGTCTATATATTTAGTCCCCCTACTTCCAGTTTATCCATACTGTATACATTTAACACAGTCTATATATTTAGTCCCCCTCCTTCCAGCTTATCCATACTGTATACATTTAACACAGTCTATATATTTAGTCCCCATCCTTCCAGCTTATCCATACTGTATACATTTAACACAGTCTATATATTTAGTCCTCATCCTTCCATCTTATCCATACTGTATACATTTAACACAGTCTATATATTTAGTCCCCATCCTTCCAGCTTATCCATACTGTATACATTTAACACACAGTCTATATATTTAGTCCTCATCCTTCCATCTTATCCATACTGTATACATTTAACACACAGTCTATATATTTAGTCCTCATCCTTCCAGTTTATCCATACTGTTTACATTTAACACACAGTCTATATATTTAGTCCTCATCCTTCCATCTTATCCATACTGTATACATTTAACACAGTCTATATATTTAGTCCTCATCCTTCCATCTTATCCATACTGTATACATTTAACACAGTCTATATATTTAGTCCTCATCCTTCCATCTTATCCATACTGTATACATTTAACACAGTCTATATATTTAGTCCCCATCCTTCCAGCTTATCCATACTGTATACATTTAACACAGTCTATATATTTAGTCCTCATCCTTCCAGCTTATCCATACTGTATACATTTAACACAGTCTATATATTTAGTCCCCATCCTTCCAGCTTATCCATACTGTATACATTTAACACAGTCTATATATTTAGTCCTTCTGGGTCCTTCTGTAGCTCAGTTGGTAGAGCATGGCGCTTGTAACGCCAGGGTAGTGGGTTTGATCCCCGGGACCACCCATACGTAGAATGTATGCACACATGACTGTAAGTCGCTTTGCATAAAAGCGTCTGCTAAATGGCATATATTATTATTATTTATTATTATAGGTGTTAGTCATTGTCTCTGATTGGGAACCATATTTAGGTAACCTGTTTTGTGTTGGGCGTCTGTGCACCAGATAGGACTGCGTCGGTTTTTCACATTTGTTGTTTTGGTATTTTGTAGTGTTCACGTTTATGGTCTTTATTAAACATGTTGAACTCTAACCATGCTGCGCTTTGGTCCGATCCTTCGTCCACAGAAGAAAACCATTACAGAACCACCCACCACAAAAGGACTAAGCGGTGTGGTAATGGGCAGCAGCAGTGATGTCAGGATTTCTGGACATGGGAGCAAGATCTGGACTGTGTCACTACTTGGGAGGAGATAGACAGGTGGGCGGTCGACCCAGGGAGAGTGCCGGAGCCTGCCTGGGATTCTCTGGAGCAGTGTGAGGAGGGATGCCGGCGAATGGAATCAGCACGGCGGAGCGATAGGAAGCCCGAGAGGCAGCCCCACAAATGTATTGGGGGAGGCACACAGGCACACAGCTACCCCTCGGTCCTGAGCTGCCCCTCGGTCCGGAGCTGCCCCTCGGTCCGGAGCTGCCCCTCGGTCCGGAGCTGCCCCTCGGTCCGGAGCTGCCCCTCGGTCTGGAGCTGCCCCTCAGTCCGGAGGAGTTTGTTTAGTCCAGTGGGGCCCTTTAGTAGGGTTGCCATTCCTAGGTCGGCGGCGAGGGTCGCCCTTCCTAGGAGGAGACTAAAGCGGACAAAGACTATGGTGGAGTGGGGTCCACGTCCTGCGCCAGAGCCGCCACCGTAGACAATGTCCACCCAGACCCTCCCCTATAGGTTCAAGTTTTGCGGCCGGAGTCCGCACCTGTGGGGGGTACTACTGTCACATTCTGACCATAGTTCTTTTGTGTTTTCTTTGTTTTAGTGTTGGTCAGGACGTGAGCTGAGTGGGTATTCTATGTTGTGTGTCTAGTTTTTCCATTTCTATGTTTGGCCTGATATGGTTCTCAATCAGAGGCAGGTGTTAGTCATTGTCTCTGATTGGGAAACCATATTTAGGTAGCCTGTTTTGTGAGTGGTTGTCTTCTGTCTTTGCGTCTATGCACTAGATAGGACTGCTTCGGTTTTTCACATTTGTTGTTTTGGTATTTTGTAGTGTTTAGGTCTTTATTAAACATGTTGAACTCTAACCACGCTGCGCTTTGGTCCGACCCTTCGCCCACAGAAAACCGTTACACTCCTCTCTCTCTCTTCCGTTCCTTTCTCCAGCGCGCAGAGAGAAGGGCTGTCAACAGTTTAATGAAATATGTTACTATTGATGTTCCTGAACACATTTCACTTGGTTTCCCAAATTAAGCACTGGGTAGCTGCAGTAACAGGGTTGGAGAGCTCATGGCATGCATGGGCGGAATAACACCAGAGTAGCCTACTCTGTCAGGAAAACGGTCTTCATTCGCTATATGAATGCATATGGATGACATCTTTTCCCACTGCCCCTGTTCATGCCCATTTGATAATGGGCCTTTATAAATCGAAAAGCCTTGAGAATAGTCTGTTGGGTAAAAATATGATCACTTGATGAGAGAACAGTGTGTGCAGCCTGAGTCAAGGAACAGATTTTTTATTTTTTTTTTTCTCAAATCATCAATAGCCTATAGTTGCATCGTGCAGCCCATATATGCTTTCATTTCTAAGACTTTTTACAGTTTGTATCATTCACAGCTAAAATTGCCAAATAACTTCAAATCTAACAATAGGACCTGTTTCAAATGATCACTTTAATGCTCAACATAGCCACTTCATATGCACATTTGCTACAGAATATTCAAAATATATTTTATTCAGCTAAGTTCAACTTCTTACTATAAAATTGCATATTATAATGGCACGGGACTTATAAGCATATCTTGTCTGCTAAATGAACAAGCCTATGGCATGGAGCACAGCCAGATAACATACAGTAGGCTAACTCATATTCTGTTCCTCTGAAATACATGTTCTTCATATCATGTTTCTTTAGACTTGCATACATTTTATTTTATTGTGAGGGTATTATATTACATTGATTTATTAGACTTTTAAATGTAGATGTTCCAAAGCCGCACATTGTATACTTGGAGGCCTGGAGATGCCAAACATGTTCATGTGAGTTAACTGTCAATTACCATGAGACAGGCAGTCTTTTGCGTGACACCGGGATGTCATGGCAGGTCACCTGGGCAGCATACAGTAGCAGTGGGAAGTAGGGGTGCTGTCGGTGCTGCAGCACCCCCTGAAAAATATGAATCATTATTTTTTTGTCCTCATAAAAGTAGTGCGGGCCAAACTATTTGGGCCTTTAATAGTGCTGTGTTAGCAGACCAATATGCAGTGCCTTGCAAACGTATTCACCCCCTTGGCGTTTTTCCTAATTTGCTGCATTACAACCTGTAATTTAAATCGATTTTTGGGGGGGATGTCATGAAATGGACATACACAAAATAGTCCAAATTGGTGAAGTGAAATGAAAAAAATTACTTTTTTTTGTGTTTTTTTTAAACAACTAAAAAGCGGTGGTGCATATGTATTCAGCCCCTTTAATAAAGTCCACCTGTGTGCAATCTAAGTGTCACATGATCTGTCACATGACATCAGTATATATAGACCAGTTCTGAAAGGCCCCAGAGTCTGCAACACCATTAAGCAAGGGGCACAGCAAGCAAGCGGCAAAGACCAAGGAGCTCTCCAAACAGGTCAGGGACAAAGTTGTGGAGAAGTGCAGTTGTGGAGAAGTGCAGGGTTGGGTTCTAAAAAAAATATCAGAAACTTTGAACATCCCACAGAGCACCATTAAATCCATTATTAAAAAATGGAAAGATTATGGCATCACAACAAACCTGCCAAGAGAGGACCGCCCACCAAAACACACTGACCAGGCAAGGAGGGCATTAATCAAAGAGGCAACAAAGAGACCAAAGATAACCCTGAAGGAGCTACAAAGCTCCACTGCGGAGATTGGAGTATCCGCCCATAGGACCACTTTAAGCCGTTCACTCCACAGAGCTGGGCTTTATGGAAGAGTGGCCAGAAAAAAAGCCATTGCTTGAAGAAGAAAAAAATAAGCAAACATGTTTGGTGTTCGCCAAAAGGCATGTGGGAGACTGGTCAGATGAGGCTAAAATTGAGCTTTTTGTCCATCAAGAAAAACGCTATGTCTAGTGCAAACCCAACACCTCTCATCACCTCGAGAACACCATCCCCATTGTGAAGCATGGTGGTGGCAGCATCATGCTGTGGGGATGTTTTTCATCAGCAGAGACTGGGAAACTGGTCAGAATTGAAGGAATGATGGATGGCACTAAATACAGGGAAATTCTTGAAGGAAACCTGTTTCAGTCATCCAGAGTTTTGAGACTGGGACAGAGGTTCACCTTCCAGCAGTACAATGACCCTTAGCATACTGCTAAAGCAACACTTGAGTGGTTTAAGGGGAAACATTTAAATGTCTTGGAATGGCCTAGTCAAAGCCCAGACCTCAATCCAATTGAGAATCTGTGGTATGACTTAAAGATTGCTGTACACCAGTGGAACCCATCCAACTTGAAGGAGCTGGAGCAGTTTTGCCTTGAAGAATGGGCAAAATTCCCAGTGGCAAGATGTGCCAAGCTTATAGAGACATACCCAAAGAGACTTGCAGGTGTAATTGCTGCAAAAGGTGTCTCTACAAAGTATTGACCTTGGGGGGTTGAATTGTTATGCATGCTCAAGTTTTTGTTATTTTTGGTTTGTTTCACAATAAAAACATTATTTTGCATCTTCAAAGTGGTAGGCATGTTGTGTTAATCAAATAATACAACCCCCCCCAAAAAAATATATATTTTAATTCCAGGTTGTAAGGCAACAAAATAGTGATTGATCACCACAGCGATATACTGTAATGTTCTAATTCAGGGCTTCCACAGGTTTTCTGGTTTCTATGATGATCACTTAAAGAAAATGTTGGATAATATTCCTCTCTCTCTATAACCTCCTACGTGAATCTTTTTGTGTAGTGTAGAGCCTCCTTCTCTCAACCCCCACCGGCTCGTGTCTCTCTTTTGTTCTCCTCCCTCTTCCCATCCTTCTCTCCTATTAAGGGTAGACCAGAGTAAAACAGATCTTGTCTCAGAAGCTGCCCTGTTAATGCCTTCTGAATCCAGGTGCAAAGAAAGCCAAGCAGAGCACCAAGCACCGAGCACAGAGCACAGAGCACAGAGCACAGAGCACCGAGCACCGAGCACAGAGCACAGAGCACAGAGCACCGAGCACCGAGCACAGAGCACCGAGTGATGGTAATGATCAGAATTAAGGGCATTGGATTTGGGTGGATGAGCATCATTCACTCTCCACATTAAACATTCATAGGTTGTAGAATTTAGCCTCAATGAGACCAATTTATTTTCCTCCTACAGCTCTGAGCTAGTCTCTGGTTGGCCATAATAACGTGGAGAACGAGTACATTCACCTTGAAGATGTGAAGGATTCTTGTATGTGACGTCTTTGATGTTTTATGTTCTATCCAGAAAAAGTACAAAAGGTGTTTTGTTGAATTGCGCGTTGAATTACTAATGTGCTTTATGGGCTGTGTATAAGTCTCATTTTCCTCAACAACTCTTGATCTTTGCACCTGACGCATAATGTGGATCAACGATTGTTTTCCGGGGGAAAACTAAAACACAGGAATCTTTGATATTGGAGCACATCACAAATACATGATCTGAATATCTTTGTTGAATTACTAAGAACACAGGATGTGAACATTGAAACCTCAGGGGAAGTATTAACACTTCCATGATGCTTCAGCACTGACAATGTCATATTCTCTGTTCAGGCTTCAACTGCATGGTCTGGGAGGTAGCTGCCACCTTGATTTGCAGCCATATCTGTAGTATAGTATAGAGTGTAAAACACCAGAAGTAAGCAGGAGGCAAGGCAGGTTGAAGTGCTTAAAGTGTAGATTTATTTACAGCTCTTGGGGATCCAACGGTGAAGGTGCCATATCGGCTACCAATATCAGTGAATAGTCATTGTACATTTGCAAATATACACTGAGTACACAAAACATTAAGAACACCTAATCTTTCCATGACATAGACTGACCAGGTGAATCCAGGTGAAAGCTATGGTCCCTTATTGATGTCACTTGTTAAATCCGCTTCAATCAGTGTAGAGGAAGGGGAGGAGATAGGTTAAAGAAGGATTTTAAGCCTTGAGACATTTGACATATGGATTGTCTCTGTCTGCCATATGGGGTATGGTAGTAGGTGCCAAGAGCAATGGTTTGTGTCAAGAAACTGCAACGCTGCTGGGTTCTTAACACACAACAGTTTCCGGTGTGTTTAAAGAATGGTCCACCACCCAAAGGACTTCCAGCCAACTTGACACAACTGTGGGAAGCATTGGAGTCAACATGGGCCAGCATCCCTGTGGAACGCTTTAGACACCTTGTATAGTCCATGCCCTAATGAATTGAGGCTGTTCTGAGGCCAAGATATCTGAGGAACTTTGAACTCTTATTCACTAAAGAAGTAATACATCCTAGACATTGAGTTATCAGCAGCAGCTGGAAATGTGCGTGGCCTAGGAAAGGACAGACAATCTCTTCAGAACGACAGGGTACTGCAACGTATCCGTTCTACAACAAGATGACGGTAATACAACGTATCCGTTCTAGAAATTTCTTCAAAGGACAAGGGAGATCTCTGCTGGGCCTTCCATCTTCGACCAATCTATTGAAGCGCAGTTAATTACATTTACATTATTTAATCAGGTAATATTAATTGCAGAGAATTGATTTTATTAAATAGCATGTCATATCATTTAATCCATAGTAAAGACACGACACCAGACACATGCAAACAAAGGACATTGAGGAAATTGACAGAAAATGCTTACAGTAAATGGAATGAAATAAACAAAAAATAACGGCGATTAGGCTTATGATAAATTATTCCTGGTGTTATACAGTAATTAACAAAGGGCAAATGATTCACACAGTAAAACAATGAATGGGCCCAAATTATGGTGTATAATGGTGGCCTTGCCCTCTCTTCCATAACAGTTGGGTAATGGTCCAGCACTGATAAAACGTTATGTTGTTCAGGCCTCAACTACAGGTACTGTGATGAGCCACCTTGTTTTGCGACCACAGGCCTATCTTTTCATCTTTAGATAGAAAAACAACATTTTCTATAAGCTTCCAGTCAGCGCTAGTTCATTAAACTCGGTGTATTTCTTTC